>NC_140977.1:40166547-40224047 GCF_056783735.1 Eptatretus burgeri | reverse complement strand
GAGAGAGAGAGAGAGAGAGAGAGAGAGAGAGAGAGAGAGAGAGAGAGAGAGGGCAAGAGAGAGAGAGAGAGACGGCAAGAGAGAGAGAGAGACGGCGAGAGAGAGACACACAGTGACAGACAGCAAGAAAGACAGCGAGAAAAGAATGAGGGAACAGAGTGGGGGGGGAAGAGGAAAAAAAAAACAAGAAATAGGTGAGGGGTGGAGGTGGCATTCGCAAAGACAGTGAGTGATATGTTCTGCTTAATGACCGAACACAATTTTTTTTTTTTATCTCATCCCAGAATAGCTGTACACATGACAACACAACAGAGTTTGTAAAGTGATACGCTGGCACATCTGAAAAAAAAAAAACTTTGATATCCCACTTCCAGAAAATTTGTGAGAACAAGAACCAAAAGCATGGACTGAAAACATGGAAATACTGCTCATGTACGACCTCATGATCCCATCGAGCGTGAATATCGAAAGCAAAGCATTGCGACCAGATATACTGTTGCAATTCTACAAAACCGCAGGCCTCCAAGTCAAAGGCAATGGCACCCAACATACCGTGATCCCCAGGCAGTTATTTTATTAGTCTTCGTGCAGTTAGACCTCCCCTCATGTCCAGTGACACGTTAACTGACAAAGTGCGTTGCATGGGTCTCGTCGTGCCAACCGTGCCAGCTATTGGGAGGCCGATTATCCTCATCTGCACTCTCTCTGGCCTATATCGAATCGTGTGTGTGTGTGTGTGTGTGTGTGTGTGTGTGTGTGTGTGTGTGTGTGTGTGTGTGTGTGTGTGTGTGTGTGTGTGTGTGTGTGTGTGTGTGTGTGTGTGTGTGTGTGTGTGTGTGTGGGTGTGTGTGTGTGTCTGTGTGTGTGTGTGTGTGTGTGTGTGTGCGCGCGCGCGCCTGTCCTTGTTGAAGTTAAGATTGTCGAAGTTATAATGGGATAAGTCAGGTCTGTGTCTTATTTTGGAAGATTGCTTGTCTTTTGCCATACCTTGCAAATTCCTTGATATCCCCTGCTGTACATACCAATAAACCCCATTCAATGTGCCACATACCCTTCCTCACCATTGAAAAGAAATGCTTTGTATAGAAATGTTCCCAGCTCGTTTTTGTCTTTTCCTCCATTGGTCCAGCATGGACTCTCTCGCCCTCTAATTTAGCCGGGACGATATTCCCAACGATCTGTTTCTGAGCTGGTGTGTGCTTGGCAGTTCCACTCTGCTGCATCTGATCTGGTAAGGTGATCCAGTTTGAGCAAATGCGTACCGAGTGCGTGTCCCCCGGTAATTAGATCACAGTCGAGCTATTGGCGTTCACGGTCAATTAGCGACCTGCCGCGTCACAGTTATTAGTATGCGATGGCCTGCCATGCCGGAGAGTCTGGTGGGAACCCAAGGGAGCTCACCCCTCGTGGTCTTCGCCGCCGACCCCGGGTCCGCAACAATATTTATGGACAAAAAAAAAAGAAGGCATTGCTAAGTGAGGTGTTGGTAGCAGTGATTTTGGACTAAACGATCTAGAAATCAAGAAAATGACCAAATACCAAGACCTCAAGAATGAAGTGAAAAGATCCTGGAAGCTGAAGAATACCAAAGTTGTACCAGTGATAGTTGGAGCTACGGCAATAATGACAAAGAACCTCACAGAAATATTTGAAAACCATCCCTGGGAATATTAATACAAACGAACTACAATGGGAGGTTGTCCAGAGCTCAGCGACGATCCTAAAGACAGCCGTCGGCACAAAACTTTGAGAACAGAAAACTTCACAGCTTGGTTCATGAAATAAGGTGTCATTTCATGACCCCTTACTGAAATAAAGGTTGATACTTTGAGCCCACCCTGGGAGGACTCCATTCCACATTCTGAAACTCGCATATGAAGTTACCAATCAATGACACACACACACACACACACACACACACACACACACACACACACACACACACACACACACACACACACACACACACACACACACACACACACACACACACACACACACACACACACACACACACACACACACACACACACACACACGTTGAGATGTGGTCGGTTGATGTTTCACCTCCAGAAACCCATCCACACGTGGAGCTAGCCGACAACAGCAACTTGCACGTACATACACATGGGCGCACATACACAAACACGCTCATACGGAGGTGGATACTTTGAGACCTGGGAGGGTGCCTTCCACTTTCTGAAACCCCTATTTTGAGATAACGCGCACGCGCGCGCGCGCACACACACACACACACACACACACACACACACACACACACACACACACACACACACACACACACACACACACACACACACACAGTGGTAATGCAGTTCATGTACATACACACGTGCAAATGTACAAACACAAAGATTTACCTTGAAACAGTGTTCTTTGAAAGAGGATTTAAATTCGGTAATTTGCTAAATTCAATTCAAAAATGTACCAAGCCAAGAAACACAAAGTGTCGATCTATACTTCATGCCTTCACAGCTAGAACAAACATGGTGAACACCTGGTCGGACGGACCGTATTGTTTTCACCTCATGGGGTCTTCCACCCCATGGGGTCAAAGTGCAGCTCGCGTTCTCTCTTTTCTTGTGTACAGTTCATTTGAACGTCTATTTCTCCATTATTCATGAACAGAATTCGATGAAAATTGAAAGGCATAGACAAGACACATATGTGCAGGAATTAACTGAGCCCAAAGTGCAATTGCGGCCCTTCAGGCCAAGGAACGGCCCATTTTGGCCCATTTTCTTAAAATTGCTATTTCTCGGTTATTCGTGAAAGAAACCGAACCAAACTTGACAGATATATTCTAGAGACCATTCCCCAGGCATTAACTGAGCCCAAAGTGTGATTCCGGCCCTTCGGGCCAAGAAACGGCCCTTTCGGCCCATTAAAAAAAAAATTTAATGTGCTGGGCGATGCCCAATACAAAATTAAGTCGCAAATGATGATATGAAACTAGCCTCACTCTTGTGAGGTGTTCTGGTTTATTTTTCTGATGTGATGAAAATCTTAACAAATTTCAAAACTATCTGTCGTCCGTGCTATGGCTCACCTAAGAGTTGTACGAATGAACTCCCAAGGGGCATGTTCGCAATTCGAACTTGTTTTAATATGCAGTGATCTCAAAGTGAGAGGTGGATCACAAATGGAGATCGTACAAAGTGATCCTTGCACATTTTCAGTGGATAAGACACCTCCTGAGGCACCCACCGCACAGCACCACGGGACCCAACAAAAGCAGAAACGCACGTCAAATCAATGTGAGATTGAAAACACGTGTACTTTTTCCCGAAACGAACAACCACGCAGCTTGGAGCGCGCTCGCCAAGTAGCTTAAGCATTCAAGCAAGCATTCCAATGAAACGGTGGATCTGAAACAGTTCCCTTGTCACGCAAATGGCAATCACCGAACCGTCATATGAAACATACACCTCCCGGAGATTCCGAAAATGTCACATATGTCTGAATTGGACAAATGAACACTTTTCTCAGAGTTGGAACTGCTTAAAAGTTCGATTTTAGAGTTTAAATTTTGTAATTTGTTTTAGTTTGAAAGATACTCGTGGCGAACGCATATGCGGAAATGAAATAAAACGATGAACGCCGACGTCTCCAGGTGTTTATAAGCATTGTAATGCAACCAGCGATTCGTAGCTTTGATGAACAGCTTGTTCCAAGTCAAGGTAAAGTTGAGCATGTCAAAAAAAAATATTGGCTTCAGACCCCAGCGAGGTTACCTAGGAAACGCCTTAAGACCCCAGACAGTGAGGTGGTCAAGGATCTCCTGATGAAGGATATAATTAAATAGTGCCGTTAATTATCTTTAAAAGGGGTGTTTTAATTAACCCAAACACCCAATTTTCACTCTTGCACTTCCTTGGAATTTTTATAGTATGCATGCAAAGTTTCCAGGCTGCTAGGTTTTACAGTTTTGTTGTTATGGAGGATGCACGCACGCACGCACGCACACACCGCTCAAAATGTTTATTTCGGGACAATGTGCTTTACAAAGGTTATATGGTTTCTCTTTGTGAGTTTTCAAAGCAAAATACATTTTATAACACCCGATTTCTGAGCCGTTCGCCATATCAACGCATTTTCGAAGTTACCGACCCAAATTTTGTCCACCAGTCACGTGTGTGTGTGTGTGTGTGTGTGTGTGTGTGTGTGTGTGTGTGTGTGTGTGTGTGTGTGTGTGTGTGTGTGTGTGTGTGTGTGTGTGTGTGTGTGTGTGTGTGTGTGTGTGTGTGTGTGTGTGTGTGTGTGTGTGTTTTCTTGTTCATAAAGCAGAACATATTCTCTCTGCTAACTCCCCTACTCCCACCCATCTCTCTCTCTCGGTGGGTGTAGGGGAGTTATGTCCGGCCGATGTCATGTCGGGTCATGTCCGGCCAATGGTTATACCTCCATTCGTATCCGGATGGTGGTCATCTCCATACGTATCCAGACGGTGGTTATCTCCGTACATATCCGGATGGTGGTCATCTCCATACGTGTCCAGATGGTGGTTATGTTTGGACGGGCACTTCTCTCACACTACCTTACCTTCCCCTCCCCCACTCTCTCACCCCCCCCCCCCAATAGTATACTCATAAGCAAAGCGACGGGTGGCATGTGCTTGTAGAAATAATAATAAAAGGAAATACAAAACCAAAAGGTGGCACACGACTACTGGCACCCTATCATATGGAGACTGTTGAACATTTCACATCTCATCACAAAGATTGGTCTACCTTATTTGAGAAGATTCCGCACAGCTGCAGTCCAGAACTGGAGAGTTCAGAGAACACTTTAACCCCATGCAGTCTTGAGAAAAAGGACATGGGAAGTCTTTTATACTTTTGCTTTGGATTTCGGAGCACGATCCATGTTTGTTTTGTTTGTGAACATTGCCGAACAGGTGTGATGCTCAGGACACAGCACTATCCACGACAGATATATTTATCAGAATGCAGAATCACAAACAGTTATTCTGCCTTCAGGGCATGAATATTTTTTCCAAGTTCTGTCGGACCCTGCCAATTTGCAGGGGATATGTTCCTGAAAAATGCCTCGAATGTCGGGGAATTGGTTCAATGGAAAAAGGTTCCCGGCGGTTCATGATTCACGAGGGGGGGAGGGCGAAGAAAATAATCAAACATCCAGTGAAAAACTGTGAATACGCCCGCGAAACAAAAAATAAATTAAATTTAAATAATAATAATAATAATAATAATTAAAAAAAAAATTTATCGCAAATACAACCACGGGGAAAAAAAATTATATATATATATATATATATATATATATATATGTATATATATATATATATATATATATATATATATATATATATATATATATATATATATATATATATATATATATATATAACGTGAATACGTGCAAATATGCACACGAAAGAAACAGGAATACGTGAAGAAAAGAAAATAAACCAATGTCACCCGCAGGGTGACCCGTATCTTGCCAAAAGGTGACCACGTGTGACTTATTTAAGGTCACACTGAGGTGAACAGAGCTGCTATCCACCAGGAGCGACTCCTTGAGGAATATCTGCCGACGAGAGATTCCGATGAGAATCGTTCTACAGAGTAACCATGAAAAATATGCATTTGCCTCATAACGTCACCAAATGACGTCATATTGTCTCAAGCTTGACATATCTAGAAAGCACTCATCGAGGTGTTCAATTTGAGCTACGACACGATATGGTTCCTAAAACTTGAAAATTTGACCTTGGGGTCAAATATGTTTGACCTCAGGCGCTAACCATGAAGGTCAAGGCCAATCGCCACCAAAAATTAATCAGCTGAGCGCCAGACCATGAACTATATTCCCATGAAGTTTGAAGACGATCCGATTAAAATTACTCAAAAAATAAGGGTTTCGTCGACTCCCCTGATTTGCGACAAAGTGACCTTGACCTTTGACCTTCAAAACTTTATGTGCTGAAAGGGACCTCTATAGGCCTCTGATATGCGAAGTTACAAAAATTTCCAATGATAACTGTGCTCTGCAGATTTTTTTATACATGATTACAGACAAACAAACAAAAAAAACATACAAGCTGACTAACATATCTTGCAAAAACTTCGTTTTGGCAAGATAAAAAAACGAATACGCGCAGAACAGGGTCGTGAATATCGAAGCACAACGCATTTTATAACCGTGAATAGCGGGGCCTGACTGCGAAACGGAAGGTTTTTGAAAGTAACAAAAGGGTGATTTGTGTCTTTTACACCACCTTATCCAACACGTTACATTCGTTCTTCATGTCTGATGTATGTGTCCATTATGACGTCCTTAAAAAGAGCAAGTCTTCCGTTTGGAATGATCTTCAATTGTTTGTCTGCCAGACAGAGTGAATTTTTTTTTTATCTCACTCCTCTCTGTGCATGTGCAATCGGGACAAATTCAGAGCCAAGGTACAGGTAGCTACTACAGGTTTGTTTTAAAATTCATGTTGAAAATAAAATATTGAATTGAAATCAAGTTGTTCCTCAATCATAAAAGGACGTTTGTAGACACACAGACAGACAGAATTGAACCAATTTCTTAACCCATCTTTTCGCTTTACGTGTGCGAGGTAACAATGGGATGTGATGACAGTGTAGAAAACTCTGAAATCTGGCTCAATGGCATGAAAGCAAGTTTTTGGCAAAAGTCTTCATTGAGGAAATGCGATGTGGCGAGGTCAATCCATCACTGTCCTCCATGCCTGTCCGTCAGCCAAATCTTTACAATTACTGTAAAACAAATCTCGTTTTCTTTTTGTCATGTTCAATTATTATGAATGCACGTCTGTAGTCATCGTGAATACGCGAGTTTCGAAATTACATAATCCGCCCCAGAATGCTCGGTGTGTATGCGCAGGAAACCCCCAGAAATGGCGATGTTTGGGATGTGATAAGCATAAAGTATATAATGTGTGCAAGATGATGATTGTTACCTGAAATGGCTCACAAAGCTTCTAAAATAAGCCAGAAATACTTGGGAAAGTATCTGAGAGAAAAGGCTGTGCCTCTGCACAACGAAAGACTTAGAGAACTTTCTCAGATCGCCAAATGGGCAGCTGCCCGTACTGCATAGTCCCGAGCATGTGGGCCGGTGTAAGGCCCGAGTGGACGCACGTGTGCTACACAACCCCTGATTGATCGCAACGATCGAATGGACTTTGAGCGTTGTGAGTGCCTCTTGTGAACATGGCAGGCTTGCCGAAATAGTAAATGGATGTATGCAATTGGAAAGACGATGCTGTGTCATTACTAAGTCATGGTAACCAACTTTGTGGTAAAGGACATCTTCATGACGTGAAAACATGCAAAGTTTGTTCCAGCTGTATTGACGTGGGAGCAAGATGGATCAGCAAGACTTCCCTGAGAAAGACACCGTATCTCATTCTGGTTTGGGTGCCTCTGAACAGTGATGGGAAGGATATGCACTACATGGCCAAAAGCATGTGGATACATACTAAACGAACATCTCATTCCAAAATCATTGGCATTAATATGGAGTTGGTCCCCCCTTTGCTGCTATAACAGCCTCCACTCTTCTGGCAAGGCTTTCCACAAGATGTTGGAACATTGCTGCGGGGATTTGCTTTCATTCAGCCACAAGAGCATTAGAGAGGTCGGGCATTGATGTTGGGCGATTAGGTCTGGCTCGCAGTCAGCGTTCTAATTCAACCCAAAGGTGTTCGATGGGGTTGACGTCAGGGATCTGTGCAGGCCAGTCAAGTTCTTCCAAACTGATCTCGACAAACCATTTCTGTATGGACCTCACTTTGTGCACGGGGCATTGTCATGCTGAAACAGGAAAGGGCCTTCCCCAAACTGTCTCCACAAAGTTGGAAGCACAGAATAGTCGAGAATGTCATTGTATGCTGTAGCATTAAGATTTCCCTTCACTGGAGGGTAATTCCACGTAATAATGGACATGAAGCATAAAATTTGAAAATGTATTTTTCAAAAGGATTTCTGTTGGACGGTGTTTAGTTAGGTCTGAATTTTCATAATTTATGCGATATTTACTCCGTGGATGATGTCACGTGATTTGGCGGCCATCTTGAAATAACTGCCTCAACGTCTTCCAACGGTAAGTCATTCTGTCTGTTACCATTTTGTCGAAAATGTTACGTCCGTAACAGTGAACTTTTCAAAATATTTAACAAACAACAGACAGATCGTATCGTTGGAATATAGAAAGTATGCTACTAATGCTTAGTTTGCTTACCGTGAATGAAAGGTATACTACAAATTCGTTATTTCGCAGGATTTAAGAATTGTGCTCTGGCCAGTTTTAGTTGTGTCCATTTCGATGTTACGTCCGTTACGCCTCTTAAATGTTGATTTTTGCTTTAGTAGTAGACTACACAGTGGGGTTTGTACCAATATCAGAAAGCCATAGAGACAAATTACGATATGTAATAAAGAAACTCTCTGTAATATGGCCAACCTTTTCAAAATTTCAACATTAGTGATGCAATTTTTGTCTCAATGTTACGTCCGTTACGCTGGAATTACCCTGGAACGAAGTGGCCCAGCCCGAACCATTATTCCTCCACCAAAAACCTTACAGATGACACAATGCATTTGGGCAGGTAGCGTTCTCCTGGCACCCACCAAACCCAGATTCGTCCGTCGAACTGCAAGATATTGAAGCATGATTCATCACTCCAGAGAACGCGTTTCCACTGCTCCAGAGTCCAACGGCGGTGAGCTTGACACCACGCCAGCGGATGCTTGGCATTGCGCATGGTGAACTTAGGCTTGAGTGCGGCTGGTCGGCCATGAAAACCCATTTCATGAAGCTCTTGATGAATAGTGCTTGTGCTGACGTTGCTTCCAGAGTCAGTTTGGAACTCGGTAGTGAGTGTTGCAACCAACAACAGACGATTTTTCCACGCTACGTGCTTCAGCATTCGGCGGTCCCGTTCTGTGAGCTTGTGTAGCCTACCACTTCGCGGCTAAGCTGTTGTTGCTCCTAAATGTTTCCACTGCACAATAACATGAACTCTCTCTCTGCTTTAAATGGGCAGGAAAACAAGTTGGTTAGGGTTAGGGTTCGGGTGACCAAAGTTGACCGGGGCAGCTCTTGCAGGGCGTAAATTTGATGAACTGACTTGTTGGAAAGGTGACATCCTATGATGGTGCCATGATTTCATCCCATGATGAAAGTCACTGAGCTCTTCAGTCTGGCCCATTCTACTGCCATTGTTTGTCTATGGAGATTGCATGGCTATGCTTGATTTTATACACCTCTCAGCAATGGGTGTGGCTGAAATAGCCGAATCCACTAATTAGAAGGGGTGTCCGCATACTTTTGGCCATGTCTTGTGCATCACTGCTTCTCATGAACGTGTGCATCACTGCTTCTCAGAAATGACTGAAAAGATCTTTGTTCATCAGTGAGTGCCGGCGAGTGCTCTCGGCAAAAAATATGTATACTGTATTAATTGGGGGATTTTTAATTAAAAAAAAAACTATTGTGCCCAAGCCTCTGTCACTATGTGAAAGGTACTATTAAATGATCCTTGACCCCATTGCTTAGTGGGTGGAGGGAGGTGTTTTGAGCAATCACAAAAATACACACAAAAATACACACAAAAATTTTTTTTTTTGTTTTATTCAAAATGCCAACAGAATTAGAACAGCACCGGGCAATACCAGGTACCCCTGCAGGGGTTTCCTTAGAAGCCGGTTACCAGCGACCCGCAGCCGTCTACAAAGAGAAAAAAATGTCAAAGGTCGCCGCCTACTTCAGCGCCAATTTTTCGATTTTTTTTTTTTTTTGTCACCACAAAATCTATACACCCCGTTTTGAAATCCGAGACGAAAACACATTAGTATTTTGATAAAAGCGGGCTTACTTTTACCGTGAGTACTCTCGCCAGGTCTTGCACAACACTGAACTAAAAATAACACAAGCAGGTAAAACATACCTCCTGCAATAGAGAGTTCTCTGCTTTAACCTCGTTTTGGACTGTTGGCCTGATACCCTGATACCATACAGCAATAACCTCAAGAAAATAAACTTTGTAGGCCTCGCAGTTTCAGTGCCGAAACGATGGCATCGAAACGAAAATCCCTGTTTGACCTTGGATTTTCGAAGAAGTCCAAAGACATGGGAGGTAAGCTTCTGGCCATCAGTAATTGGTCTAAACTTGAACTCTCGCAAGTGCGACGTTGTTGTTGTTGTTTCACGAAACACGTGTTTCACCTAGTCCATTTTGAGCTTTTGTCAAGTGATGCGGCTCCAAAATACACGGTCACCCGTTGCGCCTTTTTAATTGATAAAGTAATTAGCCTATAAGCTTAAAGCAGCTTTTGTACATGCTATTATTCGTGGTTATTTGCACTGAAAATCGCCATTTATTCACTGAAGTGAAGGCCAAGTATGAGCAGCTGTGAACTGGCCAACTGAATACTGGTACCGCAGGTACATGCATGTACCATAGACTTGAACTAACTATACAGTATAGCTGAATTTCAGTCAACCAGTCAGTCAGTATGTTAATGCAACTACATCCAGTATAGGCCTAACCACCTGTTTTGTGGAGTTTTCCACCCCAACAGCATGATAATATGAGAACTATTTCATGTCAGAAATCATGCTAGAATGCATCTCCAGCCATCTCGGATCCTCCAGCTTCCAGGACCCTGGGCGGCCCTGGACCCCGGCCATACAGCTGCGCTCGTGGTGATGGTAACCTGCTACTTGCTACTTTTTAATGGTAAGGAAACCCCTGCCCCTGCTCATTTGCTATAAATCATGTTGGGGGGGGGTGGGAAGCTTTGGGAGCTGTGAGGGCTGTTGTAAAAATATATTTTGTGTGGTCCTGGGAACACAAGATAAATTATAATACATTTTGCATGTGTTGCTAAATTGAGAAGCGCGTGTGTGTGTGTGTGTGTGTGTGTGTGTGTGTGTGTGTGTGTGTGTGTGTGTGTGTGTGTGTGTGTGTGTGTGTGTGTGTGTGTGTGTGTGTGTGTGTGTGTGTGTGTGTGTGTGTGTGTGTGTGTGTGTGTGTGTGTGTGTGTGTGTGTGTGTGTTTTCTTATATATCCTCTGTGGTCTCACTTGTATTAACAGGAAATTATGGGAGCTCGACATCTCTCAGTCTCATCCACAGATATTTCTCGTGTTTCTATATACGAGTATCACCCGCTCCTTCGAGAGCATTGGCAAGTCATCTCCCCTCCACCCCCCACACACCCGTCGTGATAGGGGGTAGTGGGGTTACCCTGGGTACTACCAACACATATGCAAAATTTGGTGGAGGTCGGGCCAGCCCTGCTATTTTTCTATGATCGTCAGATGTACTTTCATATAAACATACATGCAGAGAATTGCCTCATTTAATATAGTAGGATTTGAGAGAGTCCGATTTGCATCCAGGAATTATGGTTAAACACTATTAAATTACCACTTTTTCATTTAAATGCTGGAATTTAATGTTTAAAAGATTTCTACTTAAGCCTGTGACTGTGTATGTGTACGTGGAAAAAAATTATAAACGTTGACAAAAATCTGTAAATGCGTACACGTTCCATTGTTAATCGATACTATCAAAGGAGCCGGCCTCAAAATCCAGTCTCCATCCATCCGTTCAGGGCGGGGTTTACGCAACCAACCTATCAGATCAGTTACCTCCATCGCTGGGTGGGGTGGAGGGAGGGGCACGTGCAAACTTTATTTGTCTCTATTATAATACCAAGCTTGCACACTAAAAACTCGGCTCGCCGTCACACGATCCCTATGAAATTGCTGTGGCACTTAGCGGACATGCCGACAATGTTTGGGAAGTCTTGGCGTTCCATAGTACCACTTGCATTTTGCACAATGCGTATTTTTGTCATTCCCCGTGTACGGTCTGTCGTCTGCCACCAGCTATGTTGTACTGCTATCCCGTGCATGTGCACGGGTATCGCTAGTTTATTTTAAATCACAACCATGTTTTTTTTAATCGACGTTGTTTCGTGCAGATACATGTTGCATTCATTGGCTGTTGCTTTTACGTTGCTTCAATCAAAAATTCATGCCTTTTAAATAGAGTCGAAAGGAAATATGAAATAAACAGCCATCCAGCGTGCTGGTCTGGCAATATAAGCATTGCATAATTATAATAACAACAAGTTGTTAGAAGTATAACAACAAAAAAAATAACACTGGCAGCAGTATGCACTCTACCGAGTGCCCTTCGAGTTGTTCAATATAATTGTGATGATACACCACCTCTAATCTATGGTGGTGAGACAAGAGTTGGCCTCAGGAGGCGGGACAGCAATCATGTACATCTATTGTGCCTTTTTTTTAATGTTTTTATGCATTTAATTTTTACATATCATCAGCATAATTGGTAGTAAACGTGGGCCAATTTTGACCAAACTCCGGTGGTAGGTACATCTTATGACCTCGTGCTTTGGAAATTGTGATGGTTGCTAGGGGCGCTTTGGTTCTCCAGCAACAACCGAAAAACCTTCAAAATCGGTACCGTTCACACGAAATCAATTCCGAAAGCCATTATCCCACGTGGGGTTATGAAATTTTGCACGAATGATCTACAGGTGATGCTCTATCAAATATATTCCGGTTTTTGTGATATGTGGAATACTTTACCCGCAGCGCCCCCTACAATTAGGGTGTGCGCAAAAATTGGCGAAAATTGAAGGCCCCCTTGCGACCAGGTGAGTGCATCGAAACGAATGAAACTTTGCAGGTTCATGGTACTCAATGAGTACTACAACTTTGCCTCAGGACATATTGACCGATTTCGCTTAGGTCAGGGGTCAAAGGTCAATTAGTGCAAAAATCGATAATATGCAAGAGCTGGAGGTGCCTTCGCGCCAAGTGCTACTCCTCCTAGGGTTATGGTCGGATGGTCACGAAAATTCACACTAATCATCTGGAATGCATTGTGCACAAAGGATCCAGCCAGATTTTCGATTTATATCTTTGTTCACCTACAGCACCCCCAAGAACTTTGGGAATTTCCGATATCAAACCGTATTTTCGGTACTTTTCATTCAAATTGATACCGAGTAGTTATCAGTTGATGGAACTCGATGAGATTTGGTATGCCTAATCTTAAGGTGATTCTCTATCCGCTATATGACATCCATTTTGCTCTATATCTTATAGTTTCCAAATGGTAACCCTCTCAACTTGGGTGTCCGAGGGCCATTGAGCATTCCCGCTGAAAATTCAAAGTACACTAGCTCCAAGACGGTTGAACCGAATCGAATGAATCTTTTCATGCTTATAGACAGTAATGAGTACTACAACTTTGCTCATTTGCATAATGACCTATTTTGAGTAGGTCAGGGGTCAAACGTCAATAGGTGCATTTTTCGGGCGAAATTACCATTCAAGGCACCCTTGCTCCTACACGGATTAACCGATACGAATGAAAATTCATAGGTACATAGTACTCAATGAGTACTACAACTTTTCTTCAGGACATATTGACCTATCTCGACTCGGTCAGGGGTCAAAGGTCAATGAGTGCATTTTTAGGGCAAAATGACCATTCAAATCCCCCTTGCTCCTACACGGGTTAACCGATACGGATGAAAGTTCATAGGTACAGAGTACTCAATGGATACTACAACTTTGCTTCAGGACATATTGACCCATCTCGGCTAAGTCAAGGGTCAAAGGTCAATGAGTGCATTGTTCGGGCAAAATGGCCATTCAAAGCCCTCTTGCTCATACACGGGTTAACCGATTCAATTGCAATTTCGTAAGTACTTCGTACTAGATGAACTCAGATCAGGGGCCAAAGGTCATCTGATGCTCGGCGACCCAAGGCCACCTACCGGCTTGTTTGTCTGTTTGTTTGCAGGGCATCTCAAAAAGTTGTGGACGGATTCGGATAAAATTTTGTGAACAGGTTCGGTGTGTGACAAGGACCAATTGATTTGATTTTGGTGAAGATCCAGATCCGGATCTGACTACTAGAATTTTTTCAGTGATTCTTCACTATTGAGAGACAGCACTAGAAACGATATATAGCACAACGTCTCAAAAGTTGTGAACGGATTCGGACGAAACTTGGTGGACAGGTTGGGTGTGTGACAAGGAAGAATGGATTCGATTTTGGTGAAGATCCGCATCCGGATCTGGATGTGAGAATTATTTTATTTTTAAAGTGATTCTTCACCATCGAGAGATAGGATCAAAAACTATATAGTACTGTATTGCATGATATTTCAAACATGTATTAATTGGGCCCGATATGTTTTTGTGGATCAGGCATTACGTGGCAGAGGTGTACGCTCTACCGAGTGCCCTTCCAGGTTTTTAATGTAATTGTTATTATACACCACCTCTAATCTGTGGTGGTTAGACAGAGTTGGTCTAAGGTTGTCAAACACTTGGACTAGAAAATAGCACAAGTATGGGGTGGGGGGCGGGGGGACGACAGACAAACACACGTTCCAGTTATGGCTTATTGACTTATTGACTTGGAAGACTAACGTTTACATCAACATCAAGATCAACAAATGGACCGTATACACGTTCCACAGGCCTCGCTGCATTCAGACGTCATTTCAAAAGTCGCATATTCCTGCATTGCAAGCATCACCAATCAATCGCAAAACCCGCCAATCACAAACGTACAGCAAGGCAATGCAAGTGAACGATCAACGTCCCCATCAAGTCGACTGGCATGGGTTTGCAAGGTTAAACAAAACAAAACAAAAAAAAGCTTTAACGAGGCTTTAACGTTGTGTAACAAATATTCACAATGTGAGCTCCTTGAAGTTCCTGGCTGGGAGCCAATTTACATCGAAGTACTGCAAGTGAACGGATGTGGTTTTCAATTGCTGTTTTGTACAGGGCAATAGGTGATAGCTCCGCCGACAATAAAAACATTTCCCAAACAAAATACAGGTATATTTGAAATCGGTATCACAGTCAATCTATCCTGCCCAAGGCGGCCTCTCAAAATCGGTTATCGTTCACTGGAGGGACACTCTCAATACACATTGTGTATATCGGGCATCTTCTACAAGACTGGTATCATTCGGCACTCCCATGGCGTCTTGCATATAAACAAACGACCGAACCCACAAGGCAGAGTACCAGTGTATGATCATATTTTAACAGAATCAATATATACTTGTACCAGTCTTCCGGGCAAGCGTTTTTTTCCCCCGAAAACTTAGTCGTGAAAGTGACCACATGCTGTCATAACACATTGACCAGATTTTGACCATTGACCACTCTGGTGATTACATTAAAGTTAAACTAAACAGGTGGTCACCCTTTTCAGGTGGTTATCAAAAGGAACTAAGAAAGTGGTTGCTCAATTCAGAGTCTCTCAACAATTTCACTTTGATTAGTAAGAATGGTATGTATACCTCGGTCCGCATTCACAATGAAATGAGAGCATAGACCACAAACCCAGGTAAACTTGAAATAAATCACACCTCAGGACTTTTGACAGAGCTCTGACGAATGTGCATCCGACCATCAGCACAAAGAGCATGGAAGCCACAATCTCGGAACACGATATGATGCTCGTTTGTTTCTTCACTCACGACGCCATTATAGACCAAACGGAAACACGTCCAACAAGATACCCAGAAAGACTGAATGCAGCTGGAGCCGATGCTGGCATATTGGATCTCTGGACACGGCAGTAATCATCAAACCCATCCATAGCGTCAATGAAAACAACAATCGAAGCATATCGGGATACTACAACAGTGTGGTGATGAGACGTTGACAGCGAGATTGATCCAAAAAAAAAGGAGTTCAAGTGGGACACAACAGTGACCAACGTCGTGCAACTCCAGCACGTGATAGCTTTCACACACATTGTCGGTCCGGCATCATCAGAGAACCAAAGCAATAACAACACACAAGTAGCTCACCAGAGTACCCATACTGCTGATGGCGGTGTTCTTCAGATCGTTTGGGAAGCCCGTCATGTTGTTCATGAGTTGTGCCTTCCCCTGTAGCTGCCCTGGCATAGTACCGAGAGACTGACCGGGAGCCTGCCCGTAGCCTTGCCCGTAATTTGCACTCGCCATCGGTGATACCATCTGTCAAGACACACATCTTTATAGCTTGAGAACAAGCTTAAAGTCATACAAAGGGCAATCAACAAGCTTGCAATAACAAACGAAACAAAGACCGCAATGACCATTTATCTCCTTCGCTTTCATGAACAACTTCCTTTAGACATCACCACGCGGGCATCATAAGTCCGCAGATGATGCAACGTTTTTCAGAGGCTCATTGCGGAGTGCCCGGACGAACTTTTGATCACCTCGCACACAATTGTACAAATTTCACTTCGCAGTGGGCTGACAAGGTAGCTCAGAGGGAGCATATACTCGCTTCGGCGCTGTCTGGCGTGCATGTGCCCGACGTCTCAAGGGAAGGGTGTTGCATCAAAGAGTACGCTGCCGAGAAGAGACGTTGAACCGGCTGATGGCATTTGCAAAAAGTAAATAGAAGATCCCACGGTGCTTAAAAAAAAAAAAAACTTTTAAAGAACCGATAAGCCATTGCATGCTGGTACTCCAACCAAATTAAATTGTAAATGGTGTCTGGATCTCCGGTAGTGGGTTTGGGGGGGGGTGCTGTCCACAATGGTCAGGATTGTGACATCCCACTATGATGCCGTCAAGGAGCGAAGCTGTGCCTAAGTGAAGACATGAGCAGCAAAAAATAGAAATAAAAATAAAAATTTAAGAACAATAATAATGAGGCAAAATTAATGGGAAACCTCATTATCACTGGTTCCTGACGTCACATGCTAACCATCAAATGATGACCTCCGAATAAACTGTGATATCACACGTCCATCAACGACCCCACATCGATATTCAGGAAGCTCTTCCGGACCCACACGACATCCCCTGCACGACCAAGTAAAAGTGCTGCAAAGTGGCACGGTCAAACACCAACACGTCACCGAAATCGCCAATCAAACCGCACCGCAACCAGGAATCGACTTTCCAAGGAAGATCTGATCTTCCGTAAACCAAATGCGGTCACTCCATGGAAGATGTCTGACGTGCGACTGCAGCGCTGCCGGTCACACATACTCGAGCACCCAACTTGATCCTTGATGGGCGATTTTAAAAGCATTCACGATGTAACTCCAGCATCTGTCGAATGGTTATCGAAACCCGACAGCCACACAAAATAAGGAGGGTCCCCAACACAAGTTTTGTGCACAGGAACCAAAGTATGACGGAAGCTGAAGAGTGTGACACAGGAACAGAGTTGTGGATAAACTTGAGGTTTCAATGAATAACAAGCGATTCAATGCACAGCACAACACCAGATTCCAGTACATGACAGGGTGATAGTACAAACCAGACAAACAGTTTCCTCTTCCCATCAATCTGGCGAACAAAATACAAAGACCATGAGTGAGCAGTGCAAATGGGGAAGAACATCAAGATTCATAACAATGTAGTCAAGGCCCATATTAAGAATTCCGCAACAACTTAACCTAACGTCCACAAAGACGTGAACAACTTCCATCCATCCATTGGGACCATAATCTGTGCAGAGCGTTGGCGCTGCCTAAGCAGTCTCCTTGGCTAATTGGGCACAATCCTGGACGGGTCGCCACTCCGACACCGTATACCAGCAAGCTGGCACTCATTTTGCCGACCTCGGAAGGATGACAGGCAGATTCAACCCCACCGAGTATTAATTCAACAGCCGAGCAGGATTTGAACTCTGGATCCTAGGATCCCAAGCCCACCACCTTAACCATTAAGCAAACACCAGGCCTGTTAACAACTTGCACGCCAGGAATGGAAGCAAATGTCGGCACAAAGTCTTCATGGATTCTTTTTGTTTTGTTTTTAACAATTTGATATAACAAGCTCAAATGAGCTAAGATCGTCCTTTTAATGATGACGTCATAAAAACGAATATGACGTCATTGTGATGCATCAGGTTTGCGATAAATTATCTGTGCTAATGCCCGGATTGATTCCCGCAAACAAAATTCAAACAGCTTGCCTAGTTTCGGAGATCATGGTAAAGGCGATTTCCATACGCGGCGATATTATGACGTCAACATTTTTTAAAAGGAAGAATTTCCAAAATCGGATATGGTTACTGCCTGCGCGTGGGCTTTCTGCATATACATGGCAAGTTTCACGAAGATCCGATGAAAACTCTGGGTTGTGAAACAAAAAATGTCAAAAAATAGGAATGGCGTCATAAAAATTGATATGACGTCAGTGATGTATCATACGTGCGGTAATTCATCTCTGATAATTCCCCGTTTGATTCTCGTAAACAGAATTCAAAAAGCTTGCCGAGTTTCGGAGATAATTTTTAGGCGATTTCCATTAGCGGAGATATTTTGACGTCATAACTTTTTTTTCTGGGAGGAATTTTCAAAATCGGAGATGGTTACTGTCTGCGCAGGGAATTTTTACATATATATGCCAAGTTTCAGGAAGTTTCGATGAAAACTGTAGGCTGTGAAACAAAAAAGTCCACAAGAACAACAACGTGAGTAAGACTTAGAGATCCTCCACGAGGATCTAAAAACGCAACTTGAGTGACTTTTACTGGAAGCAAACGAAACTCAGGAACAGACACGACGATGATCCTCCGGGATGGGAGACGTGACGGTGGGAGGGGATGGAAGCTGGACGAGCTCACGTCAAACGCCAAGGAAGCATTCAGGGAACCGAGAAACGATGCAGGGTGTCAGCAAGCTACCCGTGTTAAAATGGAACCTCCACGAGTACCCAGCCTGGGAAGTCGGTGGCCAGACGAGTCAAAAGGACGTTGCACCCAAACCCCACCACCCCCAATCCCAAAGCTAAGGCAGTTTGAATGCGAGACACCACTGCCACCCATCTCGGTGTTACTGCAGGTGTAAACGAACGGGACAGGTGCACATGCCACAGACACCCTGGACCTCCACATGCATGGAGGATCGAGTAATCTTCAGGTGGGCACCTCATCTTAGGCACATCGAATGCACCTACAACCAAGCTAAAGGAAATTGAGCTCAAACTGTGTGGCATGCTCAAATCATAACAATAATATTAATAATAATAATAATAATAATAATAATAATAATAATGGCTATCAATGTCAATGCGAGTCCCAAAGTGTGCACAGAGTGTGTACCCTGTGATCAGAAATGCTCATATATATATATACAACAACTCAAACAGTGCAACTACCAAAATGAACTTTTATATCAAAAAAAACTTGTGCAATGTTCAAATGAATCCGGGCAACTCAAAACATCAGGCATGCTGCAACATATCAACAGAACGTGTGGTTCATTCATTCATTCATTCCCATGGTGAGTATTCACCTTGTTAATAGGACCAGCTTGGGAAACAGTGAGAACGTGGTGGGTTGCAGGTGATGGTTGGGTCAGGGTCTCGGCCAGCAGACTGGGACCGGTCGGTGTGCCGGGAAATTGCATGGCATTACGGCCGGGGGCCATTCCCAGTGGCCCATTCATCATTTGTCCCTGCCCTGCTTGCTGTTGCTGCTGCTGTTGTTGTTGTTGTTGCTGTTGTTGTTGTTGTTGTAGCAATGTGGGTCCACCGTTATTCGCCATCAAGGTTTGATGAGCAGGGGACATGGCCGAATTCATGCTTTTGACAGCCGAAGCCAGCATCCCACCGGGCATGGTAACAGAGCCAGGGTGCTGCTGGCCCACCTGCCCTTGCTGCTGCTGGTCAGAACTGCTGTGTTGTCCCAGCTGGTTTCCGGGCCCCTGTCCAGGCCCGGCTACCGAGGCCAACATTCCCGGAGACGTGAGGCCTCCAGCCTGCGCGGCAGGACTCTTGACGGCATTGCACAAGCCGGCCATGCTTGGACTGTGTTGCTGCTGCTGTTGCTGCTGTTGCCCGGGACCGGTCGAACCGGCCTGGTTTTGACCCGGCCCGCTGCCAGATGGACCCACGGCAGATAGGCCGGACGAGGCTCCAGTCCGAAGGAGCTCTGAGAGTTGTTTGTGTTTGGCCGCAACGTCGTGTTGCGCCCCGCCGGCCATACCGCACACCTCGGCGCCGTTTGGCATCCGCGAAAGGTCGTTACTCGTTGGGATAAGCTCATCGGGAAGATCATTCTCCAAGGCCAGCATCACCGAACCGAGGACGCCATCTGAGCAAGACAGCAAGGGGCACAACCGTGAGCGCGCGCCGAATACAATCATAACGGTTACACATGATGGAATTACAGGATATAGATGAGCAATTAAAGGAAACATCAATCGACCGTGACCAAGAGAGCCCCGTGCGGGACAAGGGGGACACAAACAAACACAAGCAGTCGCCTTGAGACGACCACAGGCCTCCGAATGGACGGAGAGATCGTGATGTGAAAAGGAACGTAGAACATTAAACGGGGGTGGTCGGGCCACCTTTCCCGCAGCCTCTCACCTGCACCATCCCCGGCGAGCGGGGGCGAAGCGAGCTTGGGCCTCTTGGCTGAAGGTGCTCCGTCCATCAGCTTCTCGGCCATTTTGCGGCGCCAACAGCGCGCATTCAGGCCCAGCGTCCCAGGACTTGTTGCGCGGTTATTTCTGCGATACTCGCGTCTCCCCGAGCAAATCCATCGTCCTTTCCCGTCACCGAATCCGCCCCGGAGCTCGGCGGGCCCGCCGCGCCCCGTCAGCTCATTGCAGCCTCGGCCCACCCGATGAAAACAATACTTTACGAGATGAGGGGGGCCCGCGGCCCGGTCGGCAGGCCTCCGATGCCTCTCCGGAACGGAGGCGATCGCCGACCCAAGGCTCGAATATCGTCGGCCCCGATTCTCGTCCACAACAAGAAAAGCGACGAGAGCTCCGCTGAGAGGTGCAAAAGCAAAAGCTCGAGCACGTAGATTCGTCGGTTGAGGGCGGCGGGCGGGCCGAAACAAAATGGCGGCTGTTGATGGGAAAGTTTCTCGGATCGGCAACAACGGGGCGCGCGCGCAGCCCGGAAACAGCCGAGTGTCGGCTCGCGCCGATCGGCGGAAATGAACGAAGAAAACCGAACGGTCGCTCCGATTCTCCCGGACGGAAATTACCGACGGGGGCCGAACGCTTCCGCCGCTTCACACGATGCAAACGGCGGCCAATTTGCACATCTAGCATGAAAAAGCAGAATCGAAACAAAGCTGTGATAACAATGACGATCGAACTTTTCCACACGGATAAACCATCCCCCCTCCCTCCCGATTAAAAAAAAAATTCACCCAAATTTCGCGCCAATCAATCATTCGTACCCAAGGTGGAGAGAGGGGAGGGGGGGTGGTTGTTATCGGGGGAAATCTGAGATAAAGGAGGAAAAGGTGTTTGGGAGAAAAGTCGGATGGATAGGTGATAAAAACTTCCACCTTTGCGTACATAATAAATAAATTTCCCCTTTCATAATCCCTGGACGTCCGATGAAGTTGTTACGCCAGAGCACGAAGCTGCGTACATACACCGTTCTGTTTTTTAAGTTTTGCTTTGTGATGTATAGAAAGCGATTACACCCGTTTTTCTCTCACACCTCGGCTAGCTAGGCCTAAACTTGAAGTGTGTGTACTTGGTGCCCCGGGGAAGTGATGGCACTTCCCCCAAGATCAGTGGCTGTATATTTATTATTATTATCATTGTATTTATTACTTTGAAAAAAATGGCATTGTTTATATTTAAAAAATAAATAAATAACAAAGGTTTGGCTTTGTGACGTGTTTAAGGCAATCACACATTTTTCTCTCACACCTCGGCTAGCTAGGCCTAAACTTGATGTGTGTGTACTTGGTGCCCGGGGAAGTGATGGCACGTCCCCCAAGATCAGTGGCTGTGTATTTATTATTATTATCATTGTATTTATTACTTTGAAAAAAATGGCATTGTTTATATTTTTTTTTAAATAAATAACAAAGGTTTGGCTTTGTGACGTGTTTAAGGCAATCACACATTTTTCTCCCACATCGAGGATAGATAGGCCTAAACGTGATTTGTATACCAGGAGTGCCCTTGTGAGGGATGGCACCACGTGTGTGTGTGGTGTGGTGTGGTGTGGTGTGCGTGCGTGCGTGCGCCAACTCCACAAGGAGCCTAAAGATTATATATTAAAAAAAAAATTTTTAACACCATGCCGAGGAGCAAATGGGGTTTCAAAGTCGTTGTCCTGCATGCACCACACAAGCTCGGCTACGAGCCCTACCTGTGGAGAAAACATGACGACAAGTGGTCATGCAATGAGACAAAACGATTTTGCACGTCTTTATTATACAAATCTTGTATCTCGGTATATATATATATATATTTATGTATTTATTTATATGATTCAGGAAGCACGTTACGTGACCTTAGGATGTCACTTGAGTCTCACATCATTTCATAATCTCTGGCTCATGGTGGGGAGGGGGAGAACAAAAGCCAAGCTTCATTATCTCATCCAAACCCCCCAAAAAAGCAATCAAAGGTAAACAAAGGCACTGCGTACATTTACGATGGTGTGCAACACGCACGACAACAAGACGAACACAACAGCACACGCTTTAAGGCGCGACGTAAAGCACCAGATGTCCCCTTGGGGAAGGATCCATGCACCAAGCGGGTCCATGCTGCCCGACGAATTCCGTGTCCAACCAGATTCTGTTCTGCAATGCCACGTGTCGTTGGACGAGTCCCACTTTTGCTTCACATAAGCAGCAGGGTACCTCGCTAGCCCTCAAGTAAGGTGCCAAGCTTATATGAACCATTTCCGACGGCTGCATGGGTAGCCTATGGCGGGCAGGTTTTGGTCCCACAGTGAGAAAGACATGGCTCGAGGATTATATCCGTGGCTTGAGACATTTTGTACGACCATGTAACCTCAGTGTTGAATGTGGGCTCACAGTAAAGGACTGAACATGACAATTGGTTTCACAATTATTACCTGCTATTTCACTTAACAGGTTATACAAGACCACATGCGCAGAATATGCTGTACGAACAACTACCCCATGCCCTCTTCTCAAAATCTCTTGTTTTGGTTTAAAAAATAAAATAAAAACCCTGTGATGGCAAAATTATTGCCCCAAGAACACCTTTGTCAGCAGCAGCAGCAAATTAAATCACCATGTCAGCAATCACACAGCAATCTAGATAATCCACATTGTTACCCTTAGTAAGCCAATTGTCAAAAGGCAACACCAGCAAGATGTTCAGCTGGAAAACCTATTGAGCACGAGTGATGAACAAAACCACACACGTGCATCTCAATGTGGCATGGATGCCAAAAGCAGCATTGCAACAGAGGTCTCACTTAGCAACACATGATGTGTACTTTCTTGAAGGCAATGTTTGATTATAGCAATAATATTAATTCCAATAACAACATCAATAAATATGCATTGTTGATCTCTACTCAACTCTAAAAGCTGTGTTGTCCATCTGCAGCCTCTCGCCCTACAACCCCGCATTATATCTCTGCCGTTGGAAGCACATAATGATTGCGGGGTAGACAAACAGACAGAAACAGAAAAAAACGATTGTGCACAATGAAATCCTGAAGAAGGCATCTTTGGAAAACAAACAGCAATCATATAAATACAAGGCGCAAAACGTATGATTCGTTTTGGCCATGAGTAGCACACATGCAATAAGAGACCATGGCACATGAACACTGTCAGAAAGAACCACCAGAGGAGGCCAAAGCACTAACACCTGTGTGTGCTCGATTTGGCAAAAGGGCTGTGATGTAAAAGCAAAAGAAAAAACAAAGTCCCTTGACAAACAGGTGCATACAAACACAACCCACCCCTCCTTCCCCACCTCCCCATGACTTCCCGTCAGATTGAGGGCTTCGTGCAGCATAGTGTGCCATGAACATGCTGACAGCAACGGGAAAAAGGCACTTGTTGGGAACATGTCTCCAGGGCTCAATTGCAAGGTGTGAAGAATTCCCCAGAAAGATTATCTGTTCCAGCATTGGGGTTGGGGGGTTGGGGGTTGGGGGGTTGGGGTTGGGGGGGAGGAGAGTGGCAGCAGCAGGAGTGTGTAGAGATGAGCACAAGGAAAGCAAAATAAAAAGGGCTCCAATGTAAGAAAACAAAAGAAGAAAACAGTTACACAGTACACATGCTCCACCTTGTGCAGTCATAGCCTGGGCAATAAAGCCCAGACATTGGAAACTTCAACTTGAGACTTGCTCAGTTGGGATCAAACAGGATTCCTGGGAGATGTTTTGTGCCGATCGTCACATTTAGGTGGCTCGTTGCTTGCCTCATCTTGACACATGCTATCCACAGAACCTTTGCTTTCCAAACCAGTCTCCTGACTGCCCCGAGTAGTACACTGCATTTCATACTGACCATTCGCCCCCACTTCTATGGGAAGAAGTCCAGCTGCTTCTGAAACTGTCGAAGTTAGCAAGTCAGTTGACGACGCATCTGGAGCTGTGACCCCATCCGAGAGGTTCTGGCTGGGCTCCGATCCACTAAGCTCAGAGTTATCAACCAATTTATCGGAGGCAAGTTGGGTTGAAGTGCTCGCAATTTCGCCGTTTTCATCAGCTGGGGAGCGACCGATGCTACCGTCTACCTGTGCATGGTAGACATTGGTAACAGGCAGAGTTGGCTGGCTGGGTGCGTCATCCTTGCAAGGGTAGAGATAGGTTTTCATCTGACCCTTGCCTTTGACATTCACTGTGCCACGGTATTCAAACCTGTAGCCCATTTCACCAAGGATCAGGTAACTTTCCTCGCTTACCTGTACACCACATGCAGGATGAAGGCAGAAACTATCGTAAATACAATCAACAGCAGATAGATGATGCAGTATTTGTTAAGAGCAAGATTTCTGCAAATCAAACAATGTCAGGGAACATGTCGTACCCGCTTGATATATTAAATTTAACTTCACAGTCGAAACAAAAACAAAAAAATCCCGTTAACTAAGCTGCACGTGCAAGTGGGAGATGACCATCCCATTAATACAGTGTGGGCCACGTTTAGTTCTTTCCAAAATGAAAATGAATTTATATGAGAAGTGAGAACCCACAACACACTGCAAAGTGATTGGGTGCATTTCCTTGATCCAACAATTGAGGACGGTCATGAAAACACACCATCCAAACCAAAATCTTATTGCTGGGTCTTCAAGAGGAATTTCTACCAAGTTTTTTGCATGCGGATGTTATTTTGCAGTTTCTTTGAGGATACAGGGTTTCCTCTGATATATTTGAATGTTACAACACTGTTGAACACATTAAGAAAAAAAAAATTTCAGCTAAAATAAGCCTGAATTTGTAATGACATTTCACCTCCCTGAGAAGGTGAAACAATGCCAGATTGAAACGAAATCTAAATACAATGCCAACTAAACACTGAAATTGGGAAGTATTTGATGAAATTTGCAGCTGAATATTAAGGCTTGAAAAAAATAAAAAAACATCCCACAGAAATGATAAAATTGTTCGAGTTATCCACCAAAAAGGATCACAAAGTACTATTGTTTCAGGCTTTACCTTTCATCAGAACAAAAAAGAGAGAAGGGAAATGGGAATCTCTTTTTGCTCTGAAGGAGGATAAAGCCAGAATATGTCAGCACCTTAAGATCCCTTACAGCGGATAACTCTAACCATTTTTACTTCGACCACCTAAAGTGGACAGAGGTTATGTTTTCATCCCTGTTTGTTTGTATGTCTGTGTGCAGGATATCTCCAAAAGTTATGGATGGATTCAGACGAAACTTGGTGGACAGTTTGGGTGTGCGACAAGGACAAAATGATTAGATTTTGGTGAAGATCCCTGTCCAGATCCGAATACTAGAATTTATTAAGCGATTCTTCACCATCGAGATGGGCCAAAAACGATGTATTGCACGATATCTCAAAAAGTTATGGATGGATTATGACAAAACTAGCTGGATGAGTTAGTTAGGTGGCAAGAAGATAACAATTAGATTTTGGTTGAGGTCTGAATGCAGATCTGGCCTATCAGTGGGCTACAAAACATAAAATGTTCAGCCTGGCAGAGGTATGTGCTCTACCGAGTGCCATTATAGTGGTCATGTTTTTTGTGTGCTGGATTTAGCAACTACAATATCATGCAGATAGCCAGTTTGATGTCTTCATTAGTGCAAAATGTCAGTGAGAGTCAATTTTACATTTGTCACATTCAAGTTGCATTTACGAATCAGTGAAGGGAAAGCCAACATTCGTGTTTGATCATTTGTAACAATGAAATGGGGAAAACGTGGCGGAATTGTAGGAAACAATAAGAGGACGAGACAGGAATAAAACGAAAAGGGGGTTGAGCATGAGCATGGGCGAACAAAGGGAGTGCGAGGCGTTGGCGAACAAAGGGAGGGCAAGGCGTTGGCGAACAAAGGGAGGGCGAAGCGTTGGCGAACAAAGGGACGGTGAGGCGTTGGCGAACAAAGGGAGGTGGGGCATTGGCGAACAAAGGGAGGGTGAGGGGTTGGCGAACAAAGGGAGGGCGAGGGGTTGGCGAACAAAGGGAGGGCGAGGCGTTGGCAAGCAAAGGGAGGATGAGGCGTAGGCGAACAAAGAGATGGTGAGGCGTTGGTGAACAAAGGGAGGGCGAGGCATTTGCAAACAAAGGGAGGGTGAGGCATTGGCGAACAAAGAGATGGCGAGGCATTGGCGAACAAAGGAAGGGTGAGGCATTGGCGAACAAAGGGAGGGCGAGGAGTTGGCAAGCAAAGGGAGGGTGGGGCGTTGGCGAACAAAGAGATGGCGAGGCGTTGGCGAACAAAGGGAGGGTGAGGCATTGGCCAACAAAGGGAGGGTGAGGCATTGGCGAACAAAGGGAGGGTGAGGCATTGGCGAACAAAGGGAGGGTGAAGCATTGGCAAACAAAGGGAGGGCGAGGAATTGGCGAATAAAGGGAGGGCGAGGCAATGGCGAATAAAGGGAGGGCGAGGCGTTGGCGAACACAGGGAGGATGAGGTGTTAGTGAAGAAAGGGAGGGCGAGGACTTGGCAAAAAAAGGGAGGGCGAAGTGTTAGCGAACAAAGGGAGGACGAGATGTTGACCCAATGGATGGCGAGGAGTTGGCCTTTAGTGAACAAAGGGAGGGTGGGGACTTTGTGAACAAACAGAGGGCGAGGTGTTGGTGAAGAAAGTGAGGGTGGGGAGTTGGCGAACAAAGGGAGGGTGGGGAGTTGACAAAAAAAGGGAGGGCGAAGTGTTAGCGAACAAAGGGAGGACGAGATGTTGAACAAATGGATGGCGAGGAGTTGTCTTTTGGTGAGCAAAGGGAGGGGGGGGACTTTGTGAACAAACAGAGGGCGAGGTGTTGGTGAAGAAAGTGAGGGTGGGGAATTGGCGAACAAAGGGAGGCTGGGGAGTTGGCGAACAAAGGGAGGGTGGGGAGTTGGCGAACAAAGGGAGGGTGGGGAGTTGGCGAACAAAGGGAGGGTGGGGAGTTGGCGAACAAAGGGAGGGTAGGGGAGTTGGCGAACAATGGGAGGACAAGGCATTGCAAACAAAGGGAGGACAAGGCATTGGCAATCAAAGGGAGGGCGAGGCATTGGCAAACAAATTGAAAGGTGAGGGGTTGATGAACAAAGAGTGATGAGTGTTCTACACAACAATGAGGTTCATGAAAAAGCAAGGTGAGAGTATAAAAAGGGAACAAACTGACAGTGGAGCCACAGTTGAACCCAATTAGGAAGGGAATGAACAAACAGGAAAAGAAGAGGAAACACAGTAACTTGCAAATAAGACAAAAATTGTGAGTAGAGATGGTGGTGCACCTCTTGCTTGAAGCCCTGTAAGATAACATAGGATTGATCAGTCTTCCAAAGGTAATTACAAAACAGGAGAAAAGAGGAACAAAAGAGTTCAGGTGTACAGTAAGCCTGGATTTTGGGGGTTTAACCAGGGGGTTCCTGGAAGAATGCATGCATTTCAGAGTAAATATTGAGGGTCGGAGGGCCGCGTTGGTGAACGAAGGGGAGGTGGGGAGAGATGGGGGCAGGTGGGGGTGGAATTAAGGTGGGACCCAGATTAAAATGTATGCTCCAATTAAGATGGCAAAGGGTGTCCAAACAAAAAAGGGACTTCCCTCATTTCCAAAGACTCCAACGGAAAAAAATCCTCAGATTAATAAAGAACAAAAGTGAGAATGTAATTCTCCTTCTAACTCTCAAACAAAACAAACAACAGAAATTTTATGAGGATTTGTGCCGCAGGATTCAAAAAAGTTGAAGAAACAGCAGCATTGTGAAATAGGCAAGACCATTAAATGACAATCATAAATAATTATAACACTGTTATCGTTGGGCAAATAATCAGAACTTATGGACCTGTATGCGCGATTCCAGGCCAGTGGAGTCCATTCGACTCGCAATGTTCACCGTATCACCCCAGATGTCATACAGAGGTTTGGTGGTGCCAATAACACCTGCGGTCAGTGGACCGTGGTTGTAGCCAATGCGCAGCTGGAAACCGAAGCAAAGCATGTCCTTATTGAAGTCTTCAACCACATGCATCATTGCACAAGCAAATTCAAAAAGTCGACGGAGGTGCAAATATGATCCATCAACACCACTGTCACTGTTACAACTTGCAGTGGCAACTGCTCCACTGCTGCTTCGGCTCGTTTCTGGCAAACCTAAACCAGAGGCCGCCATGTATGTTGCTCCGATGGTCTTTATCTTCTCGATGCAAGTGAAGTCCGAATGGCTGAGAAGCTGGTCTAGGTCCGACATTAGTTCATGGAGCACACGGTAGCACTCTTTCCCTCCTTCAAATTTCTCCTCATAAAACTCTCTGAAATTTACAATGGAGGCAAAAATAACACCAACACTATCGTGATTGCAAGAGTACTGTGGCTGTACTTTAAGCTGATCTGCAACATGTGGTGGGATGATATTGTGTAGCAGTGCATCTGCCTGGTTCTTAGTGTGTTCGATCTTCTGCTGGTGTAGTTCGGCTTCAACGTTTCCATGGTAGTTTAAGCGGTAAGCTATCTCCAACTCACGACCCAGGAACCAGATAAGCAGCAGTAGAAGACCCAGATCTAAACCCAACTCCCAGGCTTTCTGTTTTGAGGAATCGTCTTTTCCAGTTGTCTTCTGCTGAAGTACCTGCTTCTCGTCTGTGCTCGATCCATTCACCAAGCTTTGGTTCCTGTTGGAGAAAGCAGGACCTTGTGTTAAGCATGCAAGAAAGCTGGGGAAATTTATACTTAAACATGAAATAGGAAGCACCAAAAAGAGCAAATGCCTAGTAGGGCAAAACTAAGGCCATTGCCTTGCTATGGCATGGCATGAAATTGCCATTGCTGGTGGTTCCATGTTTAGCTCGCCTGTTCAAAGAACATAGAGCTATAGCGATACCCCTGGCGTGAGCGTCAGCGTGAGCGTGAAAATGTTAAAGTTTTTGGTGAAAGTTATTTCCTTTCCAATGTTTTTATCTGCCACACTATTTTTTTACTGATTACAATATACAAATACATATATTGCTTTAAAATTATTTGGATCAGACTTCACTGCAATGCTTTATAAAAAATATTATTAGACTAGTCTTTTAAAAACGATAAATGTATAAACAGGCGAGCATTGGGTGGCTTTGACACCAACTCTCTGGTTTCTTTTTTACACTGGAGTTTCAAAATACAATTCCAATCTTATGTCAGTGCTCCACTCGCAGGTTTGAGCCAGTTCATATACTTCCTCTGATGCTGGACCTGATACAGAAGCAATTTGACATCTGTATATTGCTTTATATTACCCAAAGACCAAGCTCTACTTAGTCGACTACATTATGTAGCTGTTGACCAAGTCAGTGAATAAATGAAAGGATTTTCAATTCATAATGATTGCAGTTATGAAAAATAATTATAACAATTAAGTGTTTACTTCATTCACTCTTTCTTCATCCCGTTTCCTGTTGGACTTCGCAAGGGAATTGATAGTGGAACGAACACATTTGGAATGCCATTATATCAGTTTAGGGAAGTTGTAAAATGGACAGATAAAAATTCAGTCTTATTGTTGACTGGGAAAGATAAAACATACGATTTAACTGGAGTTGGTGGTGTAACGGTTTCAGCATCTGCTTTGAATCTGGGAGGTCGGCGGTTCAACCTGAGGCCGAGTTATACCAAAGACTCTAAAAATGGTATGGGCTGCTTCCTTGCTTGACACTCAGCATTAAAAAAGGATAGAGCACAGACAAACAACCACATGTTGGCAGCCAAAGCACAGGCTTTATAGCCTCACAGCCTTCTCCTGCGTTGAAGTTCCTTGCAAGAGAGTGTGTGTACATATGTATGTACGCACGCACGCACGCACGCACGCACGCACGCACGCACGCACACATCTCCAGACAGTTATGATGAGCATAGCCGCAGATTATGTCTCGCACTGTAAAACCGCATAATCCGCACAGAACAACCATCCGTCCGCCACCCAGACAATTCTTCCTGCTAATGCAAACCATTCAACCAGAAGGCACGTGATGTGATCGGTGGGAAAATCGAAACATGTGGAGTGTTTCAAAATGGAAAAAATGAAAATCGAAACATCGAAACCTTTGCTGCTTCAAACGCTTCCCAGAGTTCCTCTACAGCTGAAAAGACATTCACAAATACCACACACATGAGAATCCCAATGCTTCACACTGCCTCAGCTGCCGGACCAATTTCATCGCTTTTTGACGGATCATCAGCGACAATGCACACCAATGAGGCTCCCAAACAGGTACCATGTTGCAAATGTCGAAAACAGTCAACATATTAAAATAAAAACCAATGTCACCTGCAGGGTGACCCGTATCTTGCCAAAAGGTTACCACGTGTGACTTCTTTAAGGTCACACTGAGGTGAACAGAGCTGCTATCCACCAGGAGCGACTCCTTGAGGAATATCTGCCTACGAGAGATTCCGATGAGAATCGTTCTACAGAGTAACCATGAAAAATATGCATTTGCCTCATAACGTCACCAAATGACGTCATAATGTCTCAAGCTTGACATATCTAGAAAGCACTCATCGAGGTGTTCAATTAGAGGTATTACACGATATGGTACCTAAGATTTCAAAATTTGACCTTGGGGTCAAAAACTTTCGAACTCCAGCGCTAACCATGAAGGTCAAGGCTGATCGCCACCAAAAATTAATCAGCTGAGCGCCAGACCATGAACTATATTCCCATGAAGTTTGAAGACGATCCGATCAAAATTACTCAAAAAATAAGGGTTTCGTCGACTCCCCTGATTTGCGACAAAGTGACCTTGACCTTTGACCTTGACCTTGACCTTGAAAATTTTATGCGCTGAAAGGGACCTCTATAGGACTCTGACATGCGAAGTTACAAAAATTTCCAATGATAACTGTGCTCTGCAGAGTGATCGATACGTGATTACAGACAAAAAAAAAACATACAAGCTGACTCACATATCTTGCAAAAACTTCGTTTTGGCAAGATAATAAAAACGAAAGGGCTTACCTTGGCAGGCTTTCTTGGAAGCGTTATGCAACTTCTTCGGCGACATGGCCAAATGTATGTGGACACCTGCTCGTCTGACATCTCATTCCAAAATCATGGGCATTAATAGGGAGTTGGTCCCCCCCCACCCCCCACCTTTGCTGCCAGAACAGCTTCCACTATTCGTGGAAGGTTTTCCACTACATGTTGGAACATTGCTGCGGGATTTGCTTCCATTCAGCCACAAAAGTATTCGTGATGACGGGCACTGATGTTGGGCAATTAGGTCTGGCTCGCAGTTGGTGTTCCAATTCATCCCAAAGGTGTTTGATAGGATTGAGGTCAGGGCTCTGTGCAAGCCAGTGAAGTTCTTCCACACCGATCTCGACAAACCATTTCTGTATGGACCTCGCTTTGTGCACAGGGACATTGTCATGTTGAAACAGGAAAGGGCCTTCCCCAAACTGTTACCACAAAGTTGGAAGCACAGAATCGTCTCGAATGTCATTGTATGCTGTAGCATCACTGGACATCAGGGGCCAAGCCCGAACCATGAAAAACAGCCCCAGACCATTATTCCTCCTCCACCAAATTTTACAATTGGCATTATGCATTCGAGCAGGTAGTGTTCTCCTGGCATCCGCCAAACCCATATTCGTCCGTCAGACTGCCAGATGGTGAAGCGTGATTCATCACTCCAGAGAAAGTGTTTCCACTGCTCCAGAGTCCAATGGCGGTGAGCTTTACACCACTCCCGCCGACGCTTGGCGTTGCGCATGGTGAACTTAGGCTTGTGTGCGACTGCTCGGCCCTGGAAATCCATTTCATGAAGCTCTCGATGAACAGTGCATGTGCTGATGTTGCTTCCAGAGTGAGTTTGGAACTCGGTAGTGAGTGTTGCAACCGACGAAAGACAATTTTTCTGCACTTCGCTGCTTCAGCACTCGGCGGTCCAGTTCTGTGAGCTGGTGTGGCCTTCCACTTCGCAGCCGAGCTGTTGTTGCTCCGAGACATTTCCACTTCACAATAACAGCACTTTCAGTTGACCGGAGAAGCTCAAGCAGTGCAGAAATTTGATGAACTAACTTGTTAGAAAGGTTGCATCCTATGACGGTGCCACGTTGAAAGTCACTGAGCGCTTCAGTCCGGCACATTCTACTGTCAATGTTTGTCTTTGTCGATGGAGATTGCATGGCTGTGTGTTTCATATTATACACCTCTCAGCAATGGATTTGGCTGAACCAAATCCACTAATTAGAAGGGATGTCCACATACTTTTGACGATGTAGTGTGTGTGTGTGTGTGTGTGTGTGTGTGTGTGTGTGTGTGTGTGTGTGTGTGTGTGTGTGTGTGTGTGTGTGTGTGTGTGTGTGTGTGTGTGTGTGTGTGTGTGTGTGTGTGTGTATTGGGTCGCCGAAATAGGTGACCCTTATTGTCAGTAATTCTGTCTGTTTGTTTGGATGTTTGTTCGTTTGTCATAAGCATAATTAGTAGTAAACGTGGGCGGCTTTTGACCAAACTCGGGTGGTAGGTACATCTTATGACCTCGTGCTTTGGAAATTGTGATGGTTGCTAAGGATGCTTTGGTTCCCAAGCAACAACCGAAAAACTTTCAAAATCGGTACCGTTCACACGAAATCAATTCCGAAAGCCATTATCCCACGTAGGGTTATGAAATTTGGCAAGAATGATCTACAGGTGATAGTAGGGTGAATATACTGGTTCTGGCTCACTTTTCCCCATGTAAATGAATGGGGGATTTTCAGCGATTCATATTTTTTTTTCCCCAAAAATAAACCCCCTTTTTATCCCAAGGTATATTTATTTGTCTCCACTTTTAACCTGGGGATACTTTTTTTTCAAATAATCCATGTAATAAGATAAAGATTTGTTAAAGGTGATTCAAAAGAAATATCTAAAACGTCTAAGCCTCGGGACACTCTTTATCAAATAACCGATGCATATTGTTTAGCTCACTCATTGAACCTATAAAGATTTGTTCATTCTCAAATTCCTTCAATAGTTTAATTTTCTTTGCACAATAATCCCCATCTAAAACAATGAAAAACAAAACATTTGAATCTTTATATTTTTTAAGATACCCCTTTTGTGCCATTACGAAATGATAAACTTCTCTTAATGATCTCATCTGGCCACCGCCCGAGTTGCAAATCATTTTTGTGTATAAACCACGCCATAAAAAAAGTTTTGTTTCAAATGTTTTCAGTTCATGCCGTGAAAATGAGGAAGTGTTTTTTTGACACGGTCGTGCTGTGAAAATGAGGAAGTGTTTTTGGACAGTCATGCTGTGAAAAAAACAGGAACTATTCTGTGAGACAAGGTCTCGTGTTTATATTTTATCTCAGAACACGAACTGAAAACATTTGAATCAAAACCATTTTAGGGTATTTTAAGTATGTTTTAAAAATGATTCATACAATTTGAGAATATATCTCCCAGTTATTTTCCAAGCTGTCTCTCCCGAAGCGTCATTTCCTGTGGCCACACCCAATGATTAAGCAATCTCCTCATCGTTGCTTTATAAGTGATTCGCCAGACAAAGTTTCTGCCAGACGGGATTTTCATTTTTACAACTGAGACATGAGCGATCTTTCTTCCACGAACAAAACAGCTCAACACAAAGTTGGTAAGCCTGTGTATAGGTTCCTCTTTGAACGATGAAGCAATTGATTATAAATTAAATCGTGATAATTCTGATATATATTTTTTTTTCTTGGCAGGTCCTTGGAAGAAGAGCAGTTTACATATCACGACGAGGTGCATGAAATTAATGCTCTTATTGAAGAGGTCAATCATCTTAGAAGAGAATTGAAAAACATTTTTAAAGACTGACACGACGTCTTATCACGGCCTCTGATCTTTTTGCCATCTTGTACCAATGGTAAAAAAAAAAACTGAGACATGGACTCACTCTCTTCCGATGAAGATAACAGCTCACTACAAAGTTGGTGAGTTTGTGTATGGTTTCCTCTTTGAACAATGAAGCAATTGATTATAAATTAAATCGTGATAATGCGAAAATATATATTTTTTCCTGGCAGGTCCTTGGAAGAAGTGGAGTTTACATATCACGATGAGGTGCATCAAATGAATGCTCTTATTGAAGAGGTCAATGATTTTAGAAGAGAATTGAAAAACATTTATAATGACTGGTACGAAGTCTTATCACGGCCTCTGATCTCGAATGAATTAAACCAATGGTGAGACACGTGTGTGTGTGTGTATATATATATGTGTGTGTGTGTGTGTGTGTGTATATATATATATATGTGTGTCTGTGTGTCTGTGTGTGTGTGTGTGTGTGTGTGTGTGTGTGTGTGTGTGTGCGTGCGTGCGTGCGTGCGTGCGTGCGTGCGTGCGTGCGTGTGTGTGTGTGTCTCTTTCCCTGTCTGTTTGTCTCTCTCTATCTCTCCCTGTCTGTCTCTTTGTATCTCTCTCTCTCTCTGTCTGTCTTTCTACCTACCTCTCTCTGTCTGTCTCTCCATCTATACCCTTGACTTATTATTTTTTTTTTCAGCTCGATCACACAACATCAGCTGTTGAAGCAATCTGGTACAACACATGATTTTCTGGAGGTAAATGTTTCTGAATTATTATTTAGTTATTTGTTTATTTATTCTTTTATTAATATCACTCTCTCTTTGGAATGTCGTCTTATGTTGGTTGCATCATTAGTTTGGACGCGGTTTTGCCAGTACACTGGAATTCATTTTATTGGCCTTGGAAGGATGACAGGCTGAGTCGGCCTCCTGGTGTGTTAATTCAGTGGTCAACGAGGCTTGAACTTAGAACCAACACCAGGCTTATTCATATTACCATGTAATTATCTTTATAAAACCTAATTATTATCCACTTTTTGTTTCAAAACAGAATATGGTGTCTGAGTTTCGAAATCACAAGACATCTGAAGAAGATTGCTGGGAAAGATTATACATTCTCGCAAATGAATATTTAATATTTGCAATTTTGATTAATTATATTTGTTTTGTTTACAATTACTTGATTTTAAATTTCAAAAAAAGGATTAAGACATGAAGGAAAGGGAGGGAGGGGTGGGGGGGTAGGGCGCTCCCAACGACCCATCACCCCTCATCCCACCCCTCCCCTCCCCTTGTGGGTGTGTGGGGAGGGGGGGGGGTGGGATGGGGGAGGTGGTGGGTCAAAGGGGGGGGCGCACAGGGGGGATTAGGGGGTGGGGCTTGTGTGGGAGGGGCTTGTGTGGGTGGGGTTTATGTGGGCGGGGCGTGTGTGGGCGGGGCGTGTGTGGGCGGGGCTTGTGGGAGGGCGTTTATGTGGGTGGAACCTGTGTGGGCGGGGCTTCGGTCGGAGGGGTTTATGTGGGTGGAGCTTGTGTGGACAGGGTTTATGTGGGCAGGGTTTATGTGGGTGGAGCTTGTGTGGGCAGGGTTTATGTGGATGAGGCTTATGTGGATGAGGTTTGTGTGGATAAATGGATGGGTGGAGAGATGGGTGGATGGGTGGATGGGTGGAGCTTGTGTGGATGGGTGGATAATTTTTTAATTAAATAAACATGTTGTGTGTGGGGAACTAATTAACTAATCACTAATTATGTGAATATGATGAATATGGGTGGAGCTTGTGAGGGGTTTGTGTGTGTGGAGTTTTTGTGGGGTGGATTTTTTGTGTGGAGCTTGTGAGGGGTTTGTGTGTGTGGAGTTTTTATGTGGGGTTTGTGTGGGGTTTGTGTGGAGTTTTTGTGTGGAGCTTGTGGGGGGTTTGTGTGGGGTTTGTGTGGGGTGGGGTTTGTGTGGAGCTTGTGTGGGGTGGGGTTTATGTGGGTGGGTTTTGTGTGGGCGGAGTCAAAAAGGGGCGGAGTCAAAAAAATTCAATTTATCTTTGTCTTTTGTAATTCCTGTGAATAAAATGAACCTAAAATCTCTTCCCCTTCCAAATCATATATCTTATAAGTCCAAGGAACCGTATCTATGACATCAACAATTTTAAAAAGTTATTTCGTCCATCGTTTAGTAAAACCCTTTTCAAAATGAGATTTCCACCTATATATTCTTACGATATCACCAACTTTGAACTTAGGTTTTCTGACATTAATCTCTTTTTCATATTTTAATTTTGTAAATGTTTCTGATGGTTTCATATTTGTTGACGTGTGAATCGTGTCATTATACTTATCCACAATATCCTGAATAAAAGATGACCATTGTTGTGAACCGAGTTGTGTGAATTTTTTATATAATCTCTCTTTTAAGGTACGATTAAAACGTTCAACAACAACTGCCTTCCCTTCATTAAAGGTACTGTATAATGTAATACTGTTATTTTTTAGAAGATTCATAAATGTCTTGTTATAAAACTCTCTACCCTCATCAGTCCACAATTTTTTAGGTTTTCTCTTACTTTTATTAAATATCTGTTGAAATGCTAACATAAGAGTATTACCTGTTTTGTTTTTTAATGGTACAACCCATGCGTATCTACTCCTCAAATCAATAATGGTTAAAGCATACTTGTACCCCTTATCATTATTGAGTTCAATCAAATCAGCAGACCAAATATAATCTACTTCCTTGGAATAAACTTTCCTTCTCTGAAACTTTGTGAATATTGGTTTATGCAATTCATCAGCTAATTGCTCTTCAGTCTTAATGACATCATTAGAGCCTATAAGTTTTTTGAATTTCCAAGTCCAAGTTTCAATTTAGCACTGATCATCTTCTTCACAATGAACCGATCAACTTTTTCTCTCAAGGTTGGATTTTGTATCAGAGACAAATTATACAACATTTCTCTATCGGCTTCATGCTTTTCTTCCAACGTTGTGGTATTCCCATAATCAATATTGTGTCTCATGCACACTTCATCAACTCTATTGATTGGTTTACTCCAGGATTTAGGATTGTCTGCCTCATCTAATCTTTTATCCAAGTTTGTGCCTGGACCACAGAAAGAATACCCTGGAAGATGTAATTCCCCTGGTATTCCAGTAGTTGTAAATTTACTTCCTGATAAAAACTTTTGTATATCTCCTCCTCGTTTGTGTTTGGAGATAAATTGATTTTTTTTTTGAACCACACACCGAACATATACCTTTTTGTATAACCCTGTTATTTTTATTTTTAATATATGAAATATTTTTAGTATTAGTTTTCTTTTTACATTTGAGACAATAACTCATTTATTTATGTGAAAAATTCCTGCAGAGTGCAAAAACCTTTTTAGTTTCCAACATGCACATTTGAATCTTAATTTTTAAAACATAAAGAATCTTTAGAAATGCCTTCACTCTCTCCTCCATTTATTTAAGAAAAAAAATGAAAAACTTGAATTAAAATGAATAGCTTGTCGATGTCAATATTCTTGCCGAAAGTATTGCAAATAGACTTGTCAATTCTTTGTTTTCCTCCTCGGTGGGTTGAGTTATTTTCTGTAATACCACCAATCTTTTTTTAATCTCACTGGTTTCCATATTTTGATATTTATTTTGTCTCGCTCTTTCCTCCCTCTCCTTCTCTCTCTTCTCTTTTTCCTCCTTCTCTTTCTTCTCTTTTTCCTCCTTCTCTCTCTTCTCCCTCTCCTCCTTCTCTCTCTTCTCCCTCTCCTCCTTCTCTCTCTTCTCTTTTTCCTCCTTCTCTCTCTTCTCCTTCTCTCTCTTCTCTTTTTCCTCCTTCTCTCTCTTCTCCTTTTTCTCCCTCTCCTCCTCTCTCTTCTCCTTTTCCTCCTCTTCCCTCTCTTCTTCAACTCCTTCCTCATCCCTTATTATCCTTGAATCGCTTACATCCCATAGAATATCATACATATATTCATCAGGATTTCTTGTTATTCCTGTATCCAAAATATTTTTTTTACAACAGGAAACCAATAAAATTTCTTTTGAATTTCTAAAAGAGCCTTACCTTTTCTTAACTTTATAATTTTTTCATTAATTAACATTTTCATTAAATCTAAAGTTGTCGGTTTATCAACATCAGCATAATGCCAATCTTTTATTGAAAATACCTCATTCTTATGTTGTAGAACATATTTATTAAAATACTGAATACCCTTTTCTTGAAGGTATGCTTGGACACAGAAATGATAATTTTCTTGAAGCATTCTTTCTAGCATTTATGTATTAGAAATATATGTTAGAATAATATTATGGCACGAAACACCTCCCCATCTTCCCATAGTTAAATCATTTTGTATTTCCTTACTTATTACATATAATCCTGCTTTTTTCTGTTTTCATGAGATAAACAAGGGCAAAACCATTATTATATTTACCCTTATTAAATTCTTTTATTTGTTGTTTACTAATCGTGGCCCCACAAAACTCATTCTCGATACCAAGTGGATAATATTCTTCCTTACGAGACTGATTTAATTGTTCCAGGTCTTCGAGGTTAATTTTAAATGACCAATTATACCCTAAATCATTCATATCATACCCCCATTGTTCTATTCTCATTCAAACGATACGCCCTTCTTTATAAAAATTTATTTTAATTTGAACTGTGAATTCTGTATGACCTGGAGATAATATCAACACTTCTGTATCTTTGGAATACACGGCCGTTTTATTTAAGGATATATATTGTGATAAATCGCTTAATCTCACCAAGTCATTCGCGTCAGTCGGGCTTGGATAATTTTTTAATTTATAAGCATTTTTCATGTTAATATTTTTGGTTATATTATATTTATGTCGTTCAGCCTGTGCCTTTGTGTAATAATTTGATAAATCAATATCCAGTTCTTGAGATACACCAAAGATAGAACCATCTTTACCAACATAAGTCATTTATATTAGATTAAAAATAATATCATAAAATTTTTTATTTTTGTTGAGTTGAAATAACACATATAGACATAATTGACCACAACACTTAGAATTTAATTCTTGGACTTGAAATGTTTGATAAACACCATTCTGTAAGAATTTTATGACTTCAACAGGTGGTGGAAGACCAAAACTATCAAAATAATATTTGTTTTGACGATTAAAAATACAAACCCAATGAGAACCGTTCCCATAATTATCTTCTAAGTTCATAATAATATTCTTTGTATGTTTTGGCACATTTGTTAATTCATCTCTCATACAAATAACCACATTATGAATTTTTAATTTCTTACAATATTTAACAAGTTGTAAATTTGATGTTGTATTCTTTCCAAATTCTTTAAACCACTCATCAATGCTCATTTATTTATTAGAAAGATATAATCCATTACCTCTTTTCGTTAATTTTACACCTGCTTGTGCTATAGAAGAAAGCATATCTCCAACTAACAATCTCGCTTTATCAGGCAGACCTTCAAGTTTTTCAGCAAAATCTACAATTACACCACTTCCACTAATTTGTTTCTCCAACTCTTTGTTATGTCTTTCCAATTCTTTTTGAGCCTAGAGTTGAGCCTTCCTTTCGTTGGCAGTTTTCACCGCTGTTGAAATACCACCCGTCAATGCTCCAACCGCACTTAAACCAGCAAATAAAGGAATTAGAAATGGGAGAAATCCTCCACTCGTCTCTCTTATTGAATATTTTTTCAACATTGGTTTTGTCATTTTAATTTTAAGTGAGCCAGTGTCATTCAAGATTTTAACCTGTTCTCTTGTGAGCAAAACATCAATTCTTACTGCTCCTTTTCTCTGAATTGTATTAACGTTAATCGTACAAGGCTTTTGATTTTGAACACAAGATGATAGTTTATGAAGATTGATTTGATTAACATATACCCCAGTTGGTACTTTGCCGCTCATTTATTTAACAAAAAATTATGTGAGACTAATCATCACACCATTATCTGTATTAATCTGCAATTCTGTTTCTTCCAAAAGCAAACAATATGTATCAACTTCTTCACTCTCTCCTCTTTCAATGTATAGGGAAGTATCCACTCGATTAGACTTTATAGTTTCCTTTTGAGCGCTCAGGTCAAACGCATAGATTGTATACAAACTTTTAAATGCTGTCATATCCAAAATAGGTTCTTTATTTCCATTACTTTCACACACCTTTTGGTAAGACTTGTATGCTTCAGCAAAATTATTTTTTTCCCAATTAATTTCCAATCTATCTCGTGGATAAAATGTTCCATCTAGAGAAACGCGAAGTTGTTTCACCTTAGCATTATCACTCAATGCATTATTCTTATCAGTCGCAGTATCACCATCTGGCTTTTTAAAAATGATCCACAGATATCGTGGCTTTCCTTCCAGAACACCCAAATTCCACGTGTAAGTAGTTTGGTTGAGTTTAACGTGTTGACATCTTCTTTTGAGGTATGATACACTGAGTGGTTTCTTTGAGTTAAGTCTTCGATTCAACATCTCTTCTGTTTTAAGATTAGGAGTATATTCACTGATATACCAACTCATCTCCTCAATTACAAATTTATTCTGATCACCAAAAGCATTACCAACACCAAAAAGCAATCGATTTTCATTATCATTCCTTTGTAGTTGAAATCTAATTTTAAGACCATACAGAACTTTATCATGATCACAAAATCCAAATATACCTTTAAGAGGAACTGCCACAGTAAAACTATTTTCTGCCTTTGTATCATCATTATACGCTCCTTTCCTTTGAGTATATCCAGGGTCTGTGTTTGTTCCCGTTGACATATCAGGAAAAAAACCTTCGACAGCCCCCTTTCCCATTCTATCACTGAATGTATAGAGTGTAAATTTCATCATTTCAGATACAGCAGAGACATAATCAACCGCTTCAACTTCTTGTGTTCCAATATACAAACGCACACTATCAAACATTTTCCAGAAGAAATCATTTACAAGTGCAGCGTTTGTGTTATTCCCAGCTTTAGTGAATTTAAATTTACACAACAAGAAACTCTCGGAGAGATTCAAATAGGTTTGTTGATTATTTATTTCAAAACTTTTTGTAACATTCGTATTCCAGTCTGTTCCAGTTATTGCATTTACCTTGAAGTAATCTTCTTTTTTAGTGGAGTTTGAGATAATAATAGTATCATCCAAATCATAGATACTGTTGTGGTTACCAAATTCACAAACCACCATTCAGGTCCCTTAGGTGAGATATCTCGGTAAGTATATGTGTAGTTAGGCCCAAACCCGTTGTCTAGAGGGAATAAATGTTATTCATGCGTGCTGCGACTCTTCAGGATAGCCGTTTTTCTTTTACTATCTTTATTTTGGACCAACCGCCATTGTTACCACCACCAACCACAACATCAACCACCCACCGCGGCGCCGCTTCACGTCACACCTCGCAACCGTCGCATCGCCACCGTTCTTGCGCCGCTTGTGGGTACCGGTGTTGGACTCGTGCAGGGCGCGCGCCGAACAGCGTGTACAAAACCACGGATTTTCAGCTCCAAAAACGGATCAAAAACGACACACGCCCACTTTTGTTCTGTCCAATCGGTGAGCGAGGGGCGATTTGGCCCCGCCTCCAGGGCGTTGGAGGGCGATCGCTATATGCAAATTTATGGATCAAAATGCATTCACGCCCACTTTTTCTCGGGCCAATGGGGAGCGAGGTGAAAGGTCGAAGGCAGGGGGTCAAAGGCGAAGCCACGGGGCTGATATAAGCGGCCGCGTTCGTCAGTCGAGGGAGTTAAGACTTCGCAGCCGGTGGAGTTGGGAAGAAGAAGCAAGAAGGAGTTGGTCGTCGTCGTCGTCGTGTGCGTTGGAGTCGGAGCGAAGAGGACGGAGCTGTGGAGAGGCGGCGAGGGCAGAGGAGGGGGTGCTCGCGTCAGTGCCGGGAGCTGCACACCAGGGAGGCCGACGGCGCGACCTGGTCGAGGTGGAGACGCTCGTCGCGGGACTCGAGGCAGAGTAGAAATCCTCCTTTCCCCCGAGCATCAGCAACCCCCTCCTGTTTCCCCCCGCGCTGAGATAGTGCGACCAAGGGGGCCCCTTTCCCACCCCCCACCAGACACTGTCCGCGAGGCCCGCGGAGTCGAGGCACCATCGCCGCTCTGCGTCTCATCACCAGACGGGTAGGCCCGACCCGGTCTCAGCCTCAGGCCCGCCTCATCCTTGAGGGTTCTCTTTTCTTTTTCTTGGTTTTGGGTATGTGTTGTCGGCGCCGTCTGTGAAGTAGAATTGTATAAGTGTTGCCGTGTGCTCGGTAGTCGGTATTAGCTCTGCATTGTGTCTTCGCTTTTACATTTGCTTTTTGTGTAAAATTGCATCGTGTTTCTCTTCTTTTCTATGTGCTTTTGGTGGAATTGAATATGTGTGCTTTCTGTTCATCGCGAATAAATGTGCTTTGTGTTGAACTGTTTCCCGCTTCGCTTCGTCATTTCTTTCATTGAATCCTCATCTTGCTTCACGTAAAGGGTTGGTAGTGGGCTGAATACGCCCGATAATTAATCGAACCGTCGAGGCCGACGATAACACCGCTCGGTTATCCCGATAGTACGGAACGGGTCGCTTAAGTGGCCCGTGTCCGAAGTCGACCTGCGGCGAGGTGCGATCGCCCGGTCTACCCTCCGTGTGGGTACTTAGGTAGGTCGAATTTGGCGAGCAACCCTATCCCACGCGGGGGCTGATTGGCTCGATCGCGGTGAGACCGAAAGGTCCACCCGTGACTGGTTCCCGGCGTTAGTCCGAGAGGGTCACGACTGGATTGTCCGTCCGGTGGGCGACGTGCCGCGATTCGAGTTACGTGGCCGTCAGCACGCCGGCGGGCGCGAATACCGTAACAATACTATCAATTGCTTCCATACTTGTATTTATTTATGAAAAAAAAGATGTTAAAACTTTTGAAACCCTGATCCAAGGATTTGAATTATTTTCTGTCGTTCTTGGGGGGACCACTGAGTTTTGCCTTTCTTAATTTCTTTTATTGCTTGTAATTTATGAGATTCCTTCTGAGCATCTTTTATGCTCTTTACAGCACCTGCTACATTTCCCACAGCAGAAGCAGTTGAACCAATTAGATCTTTATGTTTAAGAATAGTTGAACCAATACCCATTAGAGTATCAATTATCCCATCTCCTCTAAATTGATGTCCAACACCCCTTTGTCTCTTAGGTTTATAGTATCCTCTACCAAGATACATACCTTCACCCTTGTAGTATGGGGAAAGGAACATCCCATCCCCTGTAATTATTTTATATTTTCCCAACTCGTGTTTCCTCACAATAACCATCGTATTTATTTATTGGAAAACTTCACGTAGGTGAATTCTGATGGATATAACTTCTCCATTAAAAGAAATCATACGATTATCTTGGTCGGTTATCCTAAAATTTACTCTGTGTATGGTTTTTCCTGACACAGGGAGATAAACCAAATTTTTGGGTTCCATATTGAATTTATAACCAATTGGGGTTGAGTATGCGCTGAATGAAAATATTGCATTTGTTTTTTTCCATCATTATAAGCACCATCAATCAAATCACAGTGAATTAACACCGAATTTATTCCTGAGGATATTTGAATGACATTATCACTGTAAAACGTCCCATTAGTTTCAATCTTTTTTGAGGCGAAACCCAATAACTCTCTAAATGAATTATCAATTGTGAAATCAACCTTGTAGTTATTTTTAACTTTAATCGTTGATTTTGAAGTATGTTTTTGAATGTCTATAACAATATTTTTTGGTTCATCACCCTGTTCTTTCATAAGACGAGCAATTTTCGGAAGATATTTGAGAAATCTCATATGCTCCGGGTGAGACTGTTATCGTTTTGTATCCACTTCCGGGATTATAACTAAACTTGTCATTTTTATCAGTTATATTAAATAAGGTATTATAAGTTTCCATGGACAATAAAGATGCCTCATATTCTTTTGTTGGGTCAAGTTGTAGTGGGTATGGGAATGAAGATGTGTGGTCGCTTGTTGTGAAATTAAAACTCAGGATTGTGCTTCTCATCTTATTTAACATGAGATAAAATGTCTTTATATTGAGATTTATTAATTATTTTCATGTTCATCAACTGGTCTAAAATGGCTGATGCTTCATTAAAACAATTGTTATTTCCAGCCTTCTTACTACCTAACAACAATAACAGTCTATTAACTAATTGCGATGGGTCATTTGGAAGAAAACTAATACCTGAACCAAGGATATAATACTTAAAGCCTGAATAATGTGTTTCTCCTTCTCATTTTTCCTACTTTTACTAGAAATACTAACCCTATAATTTAGAGTGTTCAGCAGATCAATATATACTCTATCATCATTATTTTTCATATCCAATGGTTTATCAATATACTTTGATTCATCCCTCACAGTTGAACCTTGTCTTCCATCTTTTGTGAGAAGAAACATTAATCTCGGAGTTAGTTTAACAGGAGGTTGAGCAGAACCGAAGAACCTTAATTCATCATTAAATATCAATACCTTTTCTTGAACAAGATGAAATATTGCTGGTTGTTCTGTTGGAATGAGTCCTGCTTTGGTTTTTGAATCCGCTGAATATTCATTGTTTTGAAGAGCATTCACAATATAATCAGGGGGTTGATTAATCTCTTCCAGTTGTTGAAATAAACCTTCATCATCATATACCTTTAATTCTCCTAAATGCTCTAATTCTTCCTCCATCATTTGATCAAAATCTTTTAACATTTGAAGTTTTTTCGGAGTATATTCTACTGTGGGAACTGTGGAAACATCTTTCATTTTTTCTTGGGAAGTTTTTAAAAGTGGTTTAAAAAATTTCTCTTGTTTTCTTTCAAATGCTTCTTTGCCCGTTAGTTTCTGTCTGCGTTTCTTCTTTATGTCTTCCTGCTGTTTTACAACTTTTGAAACCAACTCTTGATGTTCCTTAAATCTTCTTGCTATTTCTTTTGCATCCATTTATTTATTGTAAAATATCATTTAATGAATTGTAAAGATCAACAGGGAAATTTTCCTTTTCTGCATCATTCAAGTAGATGTGTTCAAATAAATCCTTTTCTTTAAATATTTCATCAAATTCTTTATTAACATTAATGCGAGTTGTAATTTCTTCTTCACTAATACTTGCATCTCTGCTTTTCATACGTTTGCGTTGAGTTTCTTCATCAACATCAAAACCGAATGATAAAATCTTCACTCCGCTCAGATGTTTAATAATTTGTCTCGTTCCTTCTGGATTCGTTTCTAATATCCCAAGACCACCAGATTTTAGTTTCCTTAACTCACTCTTACAATGTGAATATTTTGTTGTACCAAGAGAAACCTCCTCAAATATTTGACCTTCATTCCTCAATCGCATATGTTCCTCCACTGAAATATAGTGATAATCTTCACCTTTTACTTCTCCAGGTCTTATTGCTCTAGTTGTTGTTGATACAATGCGTATCATGGGGTGTTTTTTTAAGTAAATTTACAATATTCTCATTTGTACTACACAAGAACCTTGATTTATGAAAGTTTTTTCCAGAAGCAGATTTACCCACAAGATTTACAATCATAGTTGTCATTTATATATGTAATTGTTTGTAAAACAAAAAATATATCCCTTAATATCTCATCTTGTTTCACAACAATATATTTATATTTTTCAGTCGTGTGCTTCATGTAATCCTCAAATTTCTTTTTACTACATAATGTAGAACAATTATCTCTCCAAAAATTATTGATATCTATTGAATTTAACTTGAATAAAATAAAAGTATTAGCATTGTTTCTGATGGAACGACGAGGAAGTTGAAAGTACGATTGACTAAGATAAATACAATTACAAGAAGAATGTCTCCCTCTTGTGTAGCAGCTGTCCATTACCGTTTGGTTTCTCTCATTAACACAATCATCAAAGATAACGAGGTTCTTTTTTGATTTATCCAAATCTTGGGGAGACGGTATATCATCCGTATTATCACTAAGAATACAAGTTATAGGATTTGATTTATTTTTACATCTCTGTGTATCACAAAATAGTTGAATTATATCTTCAATGTTATAATCATTTAGGTCTTTTTGACGTTTAAATAAACCGATTATATCTTCTTTTTGAAGACCAGCATTAAAACCTTGTGAGAGTCGTTGATACTCTGGTTGAAAACTCGACTTTGTGAAAATTATTAAATTATCATAATCTAAAAAGTTGGGAGTGAGGAGCACCTTTAAAAGTAAGGTTTTTCCACATCCACTTGAACCAACTATGAGACATCTTAATGAATTTGGGAGATTTTTGTGGTTGTTAAATTTTATCTTATTTTCCCAAATGGGTAAAAAATCATTCATTTATATATTTGGAAAACAGGTTATTTAATTTATTATTGGCTTTTTTAGAAACTCTATATTTTATCCTAAGTTCAGGTTTAATTTCAAGATAATCCATTATTTTATTTATACAATATCTTGTGTTGATATTTCCCTGAAAATTACATCCATGAATAATATATAACAACAATCCTTTGAACATTTCTCTTATACGTTCAGTTTCTTCCCTTGTAAGGAAAGGTGTGTTATCACCCTCATACTTTACATTCATTTCTCTAATCAATCTTGTAAAGTAATTCATTTTTGGTGTAAATCTAAAAGAATTATTTTCCTTTTTATATTTTTTATTATCATTAATTAGAAGATAATCACAGAATATACATTGTTTATAGGCTTTTGACTCTGTGTTTAATCCCCGTCTTTCACACGCAGGACAATTCTCAAATTTGTCATATGGAGAATCAGGAAGTCTGGCATATTTATAAAGTAAAACTTTACTTAAACTGAAATTCATCTATACTTTCAGTTGTATATTGACTCATATTTAATAATATTACCATCGATATCAATATACTTTTTTTCATTACCAGATTCAACGACAACATTTTTTATATTAAAGGTAATTTTAAAATGATCGTTAACTACTATTGAACGAAATGTCATTTCACCTGATATATTAACATCCTTTATTTCATCAGGATTTACATCTTTAGGGTTGTTGAAAAAAATACAAATTTCTCCTTGCATATTACAGATGGTCTTATCTTTTCTTTCTAAAGCTTCATCCATAAGGTTTTTGTTTTTTGATACTTTTTCTTGTTTCATTGCTTTTTCTAGTTTTGAATATATTACCAGAAGGAGAGGAGAAACTTTTGTTAGAGATACTTTAATTGATGTTCTACCAGGTATACTAAAAGCCCTTCCACTGAAGGAAATTGAAGAACTCATATTATTTACCATAATTGTTTTTATCCAATAGTTGTTATATTTATCTTTGTTCAATTTTACATCCTTGACATTTCTCAGTATCTTTAACAAATGAAGAGATTGATTGAAACTTGTCTTTTGTGTCTTGAAACATTGTATTTATTAAGTGAAAAAGTTTGAGGATAAAATGGTTTTAAGCACAGATTCACCTGTAAAATAAACGAAATTTTCATCAAGAAAATTTTAGTTTAAGCAAAGATTTATTATATAAATATGGTGAATACAACATACTGCGATGTTTGTAATCACAAATATAAACATTATAGAAAACACCTCCGAACCAACAAACACACATTTAATCTATTTCATAAAATATCTCCTCTTGAGTTGGAAAGAAAACATTGTGATATCTGCTCAAAGGATGTTTTGAAGAGTAGTTATAATAGACGTCTTCAATCACAAAAACACAAGAAAAATGAGTTTAAAGTAAAGGGAGACTATTATATTGAAAACACTGATGGGGCATTTAAAGGGCATATAAAAATAAGGATTTTTCAATTTGGAGAACCCGGTCCATCATCAATAGCTGAATCAATTGAAATAGTGAAACCTGATGTTGAAAAAGTTATTAAAAAGACATTAAAAGAAATGAAAACTTTAAAGTTTTATATGGGAGTGAAAATGAATATGAAAAGACAAGATGAAGAACAAACTCCTTATATGAGAACAGATCTTCATTTTATAACATCATTTCAAGATTTTTTGAATAGTGGGGTTTATGAAGAACTATCAAAACAAGAGGAGGATGTTGATAATACAGTGGTAGGAAGTGGATTCAATATTAAAAAAATCATCTTTTTAGATATACACATTCTAAAATCAAACCCTCTTAAAGCTTCTTCTTATATTGAATTACCAAAAGAAATAAAACTAAGGAAGGCAGTTGTTAATATTAAGAACAATGATAATAAATGTTTTCTCTGGTCTGTTCTTGCTCACCTTCATCCACCAAAATGTAATTCAGAAAGAGTAAAACAATATATGAAATATGAGAATACCTTGGACATTAAAGATTTTAAATTCCCAATGCCACTAACAGATATTCCTAAATTTGAGAAAAAGAATAATCTTTCTATTAATGTATATGGATTAACGGATACAAACAAAGTTCAAATATTAAAAATTTCAAACAACTATAAAAATGAAGAAACACACATTGATCTTTTATATTTTAGTGTTGGAAATAATTCACATTACACATACATCAATAATTTATCAGGATTAATCTCTTCTCAGGTATTCAGAACAGCAAACAAAATATATCCTTTTAAGCGATGTCTTAATTCATTTCATACAAAAGAACGATTGGAACAACATTCAAAATATTGTAGTAATCATAAATCAGCTGTAATTACAATGCCTAAACCTGGTGAAAAGATTTCTTTTGAAGATTATAATAAATCTATCATGCACCCATTTGTGATATACGCTGATTTTGAGTGTATCCTTAAAAAGATAAATACTGCTTCTCCTAATCCAAAAGAATCATATACAAATAAATATCAAAAACATATTCCTTGTGGTTTCTGTTATTATATCAAATCATCTGTTGGAGAAAAGTATAACAAACTTGAATATCATAGTGGAAAAAAAGCTTCACAAGAGTTTGTAAAACGATTCGAAAAGCATTGTATAAGACTCACTAAATTAATGAAAGAAACAAATGAACCGATGAAATTAACCAAAGAAGAAAAATTAGAATTTAGAAAGAACAATATCTGTCATATTTGTGAGGGGGAAATTAAGGAGTCTAAAGTTAGGGATCATTGTCATCTTACTGGTAAATATAGAGGTCCCGCTCATTCCTGTTGTAATCTTAATGATAAATTACCTTCTTTTATTCCAGTTTTCTTCACAACAGCGCCAACTATGATACACATCTACTTATAAATGAACTTTCAAAAACACCAGGGAATATTTCTGCCATAACAAACACAAGTCAAAAGTATATTTCATTTACAAAAATGATATTCACAAAACCTTTACCTCGTATTAGGTTTCTAGATTCTTACAAGTTTATGGGAACACCACTAGCCTACCTCGCATCAAATCTAAGCTCCACGGACTCTTTTCCAAATCTTAATTCATTCTTTCCAAAAGAGGAAATTCTCACTAAAGAGGAAATTCAGATTAAAGAGAGAATTCAAAGTAAAGAGGAAACTCTAATTAATGAGGAAATTAATGAAGAAATTCTAACTGAAGATGAAATTCTAATTATAAAGAAAATTCGAACAATGAATGAAATTCTAACTTAAGAGGAAATTCTGATTAAAGATGAAATTCTGATTAAAGAAGGAATTCTCACGAGAGAGGAAATTCAAACAAGGAATGAAATTCAAAGTAAAGAGAAAATTCTTACAAGTAAGGGAATTTATCCTTATGATTATATGGATTCATTTATGAGATTTAAAGAAACACAACTTCCTTCAAAAGAAAGTTTCTATAATAACCTTTATGAAGAAGAGATAAGTGATAAGGAATATAAACACGCACAAGAAATATGGAAAATATTTAAGATAAAGAACCTTGGAGAATATCATGATTTATATCTAAAAACAGATGTTTTATTGTTCGCTGATGTGTTTGAAGCTTTTAGATCACTCTGTCATAATAAAAATTGTTATGGATTAGATCCTGCCCACTATTTCACAGCTCCTGGTTTAGCTTGGAGTGCAATGTTGAAAATGACAAAACAAGAGATAGATTTAATCAGTGATGTTGATATGCTTTGATGATTGAGAAATCCAAGAGAGGTGGAATATCACAAGTATGTTCAAAAAGATATGCTAAAGCAAATAATAAATATCTTCCAAATTATGATAGTGAAAAAGATAGTAATTATTTGATGTATTTTGATGCTAATAATTTGTCTGGATGGGCAATGTCTCAATCTCTGCCTTATGGTAAATTACAGTGGGTGGAAGAAATGGATTATGAAAAGGCTTTGATGAATATTGTTATTTCTTCTCAAGAGGAATTGAATGACGAAGAAGAAGGTTATTATTTTGAAGTTGATTTGAGGTACCCGAGTGATCTTCATAATAAGCATAAAGACCTTCCTTTTGCATGTGAGAAAGAAACCCCAAAGAAAGAATGGTTCAGTGATTATCATAAAAGTTTTAATATTAAAGGCAAATCAACAGAAAAGTTATTAACAACATTGTATGATAAAGAGGGATATGTTTTGCATCAGAGAAGCTTAAAACAGTTTTTGAGAGAAGGATTGAGAGTAGCTAAAATTCATAGAGTTATAAAATTTAAACAAAGTCCTTGGGTGAAAAAGTATATTCAATTCAATACAGATATGAGAGCAAATACAAAAGTAAAATTTGAAGGGGACTTTTATAAATTAATGAATAATGCTGTATGAAAATGAATGAAAAGGTTATTGGTAAGTTTAAGGATGAGTTGGGTGGAAAAGTAATGAGTGAGTTTATTGGATTGAGAGCAAAGGCATATGCTTCTAAGTATGGTGATCAGATTGATAAGAGGTTAAAGGGAATAAAGAAATATGTAATAAAGAAATCAATAACTTTTAAAAATTATTATAATTGGTTGATGAATAAGAAAGAAGAATATAGGAAAATGAATATAATAAGAAGTTATAAACATAACATATATAGTGAAGAAGTAAATAAAAAGGCATTAGGAGCCTTTGATGATAAGAGATTTATTTTAGATAATGGAATAGATTGTGTTCCATATGGATATTGTATGATAGAGTGAATAGAATAGATTGTGTTTTAACGATGGGAAGATGGGTTAGGGTTTTTTAAGGGCTTTTTTTTTTTTACACACCACCGCCGCGTTTTTTTGCAATATATAAATGGTCAAACCAAGTATTAATCAAACTAAAGAGTGGAGAAAATCTCAGTCTTGGTATATAAATGGAAAACATAATGAATGTGAAAAATATCAAATAAGTCTTATTGAAAAAATAACTAAAACAAAGGTAAATAAAACAAATAAGCGAATCAATTTAAAAAGTAGTAAGTTAGAGGATGTAAAGAAAAAAATGAATATCCTTGAATGGACTGAAAACTTTGATGGTTATCAATTGAACAATGAAAAAACAATTTACTATAATCTGAAAATGATATGTGGCTCAGGAGGTGGTCAAACAAGAGCATTAAGAGAAGTTTATCATTTCGTAATGGCACAAAAGGGGTATCTTAAAAAATATAAAGATTCAAATGTTTTGTTTTTCAATATTTTAGATGGGGATTATTGCGCAAAGAAAATTAAACTATTGAAGGAATTTGAGAATGAACAAATCTTTATAGGTTCAATGAGTGAGCTAAACAATATGCATCGGTTATTTGATAAAGAGTGTCCCGAGGCTTAGACGTTTTAGATATTTCTTTCGAATCACCTTTAACAAATCTTTATCTTATTACATGGATTATTTGAAAAAAAAGTATCCCCAGGTTAAAAGGGGAGACAAATAAATATACCTTGGGATAAAAAGGGGGTTTATTTTTGGGGAAAAAAAAATATGAATCGCTGAAAATCCCCCATTCATTTACATGGGGAAAAGTGAGCCAGAACCAGTATATTCACCCTACTGGTGATGCTCTATCAAATATATTTCGGTTTTTGTGATATATGGAATACTTTACCCGCAGCGCCCCCGACAATTAGGGTATGCGCGAAAATTGGCGAAAATTGAAGGCCCCCTTGCGACCAGGTGAGTGCATCGAAACGAATGAAACTTTGCAGGTTCATGGTACTCAATGAGTACTAAACTTTGCCTCAGGACATATTGACCGATTTCGCTTAGGTCAGGGGTCAAATGTCAATTCGTGCAAAAATCGATAATATGCGAGAGCTGGAGGTGCCTTCGCGCCAAATGCTACTCCTCCTAGGGTTATGGTCGGATGGTCATGAAAATTCACACTAATCGTCTGGATTACATTGTGCACAAAGGATCGAGCCGGATTTTCAATTTAGATCTTTGTTCACCCACAGCACCCCCTCAAACTTTGGGGATTTCCGATTTCAAACTGCATTTTCTGTACTTGTCATTCAAATGGAGACCGAGTAGTTATCAGTAGATGGAACTGGATGGGATTTGATATGCATAATCTTAAGGTGATTCCCTATCCGCTATATGACATCCATTTTGCTCTATATCTTATAGTTTCCATGCTTGGCGATCCATCGCCGCCTACCGGCTTGTATACGTGTGTGTGTGTGTGTTTGTGTGTGTGTGTGTACACACACACACACACACACACACACACACACACACACACACACACACGGCCAAAAATATTGGCACTATTGCACTTTTTGAAATAATGCACCATTTCTTCCAGTTGAAATTAAAAAGTCTTTTGGTATCCACATATGTATTTCCTTGGTTTGCTGTGGAACAAAACAAAAAAAGCTGAGAAAAGTACTAAATCTTAGATTATTCCAAACAGAAATCCTAAAATGGCCCGGACAATATTATTGGCACCTTTTAGAAGTTGTTCGAAATAATTAGATTTCAAACAGGCGATTCTCCTTTATTTTGGAATTGAACTCACGTGTGGTGAGTTTCAGGTGCCTGCAATATAAAAATCACTCATTGAACCAGTTTGAATAGAGAAAAGGAGTCATTCTGATGTTTTTTTTTATCACTGTGTGTACCACATTGAGTGTGGAGAAAAGAAAGAAAACCATATAATTGTCTGAGGAGGTCAGACACAAGATTGTAGCCAAGCATGGACAATCTCAAGACTACAAGTCCATCTCCAGAGACATTGATGTTCCTGTGTCCACCGTACACAATGTTATCAGGAAGTTTAAGGCCCATGGCACTGTAGCCAACCTCCCTGGATGCGGCCGTAAGAGAAAACTTGATCGAAGATTGCAGCGAAGGAGTGTTCGAATGGTGGAGAAAGCACCTCGATCAACTGCCAAACAGATTCAAGCTGACCTTCAAACACGTAATTAAAACACCCCTTTTGAAGATAATTAATGGCCTTATTTAATTATATCCTTTATCAGGCGCCATCCTCAGCTACCTCATTCTCTGGGGTCTTAAGTCGTACACTGGGTTACCTCAAAGGGCGGAGGAGCTCCTTGTGAGCCAACGGCCATCCATATCTAGTGCCCAACTGTGTCTGCGGACGTCCTCCTGCAGTTGGGTTACTTCTTATTAGGAGGTTGGTGGCAGGATTTGCACTCCAGCCACCGTAAAACGCTTCATTCCGCAAAACGCAAAAACGCAAAAAAATCTGAAAACCCACTCCGTGGGAGTACCTCCTGTGCAGCTTCCCTTCGCAGGGCAGCTCACCGGATGATGGGATTGGGGCAAAGCCTTCGGGACCCCCAATCTTTGATAGGAGGGAAACCACGGGGTAACATCCCTGGGTCAGATTGCGGGAGAGTGTGTCGGAGTGGTGCTGAGGTGTCGTCCACCAGACGGCGGTCTCCTTGGGTTAACCTGATGCGGTCCCTTCGGGTGGGTGCCTGGAATGTCCTATCCCTAAGAGAGGATGATCACCTGTCTCTGTTATCATCTGAGCTCAAACGTTTGGACATCGGGATTGAAGCTCTCTCTGAGGTTCGGAGACCGGATTGCGGCGAGATAATGGTGGGTGGTTACACCTACTATTTATTGGTCTGGTCGCTCTGATGGTTACCATACCCAAGGAGTTGCTGTAGCTGTGTCCAATAAGCTGACCCCAATGATAATTGAGGTAACACCGGTCAACGAGCGTATTATGAGATTAAGGATTCGTCACTCCTTAGGTGTCATTTCCCTGGTCTCTATTTATGCTCCGACTGAGGCGAGTGATCTTACCGTGAAGGACACATTCTACGCCACACTCGAGTCTGTGGTTGATCAGTGCCCCAGACGAGATACACTTCTAGTCTTGGGGGATTTCAATGCATCGACTGGAACTGATAGGGATGGTTATGAGGTGTGTGTTGGTCCCCATGGGTCAGGAACTATGAACCAGAATAGCACTAAGTTCCTTGACTTTGCAAGAAGTCATGGACTTAGGGTGGCTGGTTCATGGTTTCAGCGCCCGCAAGCTCATCGCTGGACTTGGTATTCCAACGCTGGCGGTGTGGCAAAGGAGATTGACCATGTCCTCATTGACGGTCGTTGGAGGATGATCCAGAACTGCAGGGTCTACCGGAGTGCTCAGTTCCTCAATACTGACCACAGGCTTGTTGTAGCAACTCTAAAGCTGCACCTTAAATCCTGGAGAATGGTACCATCCCAGCCTAGGCTGGATGTTGCCAAGCTCAGGGATGAGAGAGTAGCTGAGGAGTTTGCGAACAGGCTGAGTGGACACTTGGGGGTCTGGGTGCTTTGGGGGGTCCTGAAGAGTTGTGGAGCACCTTCAAGACCACCGTCCTTGATGTTGCCGGTGGATGCCTTGGAGTTCACCGCAGGGCAAAGAAGAATTTTGTCTCTCAAGGGACACTGGATACCATTGACCAGAGTCGCAGGGCCAGGCTGAATGGCAGAGCTGAGCTGTTCAGGGAGCTGAGGCGTAAAACTGTACGTGCACTGAGGGTGGACAAGGAGGCCTATGTGCGAGGAATCTGTGAGGGGTAGAGCATCACCTGTGGACAGGTGATTCTCGTCCCGCTTACAGGGGAATTCGCGCATTACGTTCATCCAAGCCCATCCCTCGGAGCACTGCAGTTCGAGCAGAGAGTGGTAGGCTCTTGACAGAGGAGTCTGAAGTGAAGGCCCGCTGGGCCGGTTACTTTGAGCGGTTGTACCAGGCTGATCCCCCAGCTGTCGAGTTGGACGTCAAGGGTGTTACAATCCCTGTTGCTGACCCTCGAATCAACTGTGGTCCACCATCGCTTGTGGAAACACGGGCTGCGGTGAACCAGTTGAAACGGGGCAAAGCTCCAGGGATCTGTGGCATCCATGCCGAACTTCTCAAGGCTGGTGGAAATGCTGCACTCGCGTCGTTGCATGCAGTTTTGTGCTCTGCCTGGAACACAGGCATCATCCCAACTGACTGGAAGAGGGGCCTTGTTGTCCCTCTCTGGAAAGGGAAGGGTGATCGCCAAGACTGCAACAACTACCGAGGGGTGACGCTGCTCTCAGTGCCGGGCAAGGTCTTTGCTCGGATAATTCTTGATAGGGTTCGCCACCATCTGCTTGAGCACCAGCGTCCAGAGCAGTCAGGCTTTACACCAAAGAGGTCAACGATTGACCGTATCCTTGCACTTCGTGTCCTCACCGAACGCAGACGAGAGTTTCGGCAGGGGCTGCTTGCAGCCTATGTTGATCTCTGTAAAGCGTTCGATTCAGTGAATCGGGATATCCTCTGGAGGATTCTTGGTCTTCGTGGGGTGCCACCAAAACTGATCGATCTGATGTCTGAACTCTACTCTGGTACTGAGAGTGCTGTGAAGTGTGGTGGTACCATCTCTGACTTATTTCCAGTTGTTACTGGAGTTCGTCAGGGGTGTGTACTTGCCCCCACACTTTTCAGCACTTGTATGGACTGGATTTTTGGGAGGATGTCGGAGAGATCAAGTTGCGGTGCATCGTTTGGCAATGTCAAGATCTCGGACCTTGATTTTGCAGATGATGCAGTCATCTTTGCGGAGACTTTAGACATCCTCTTGGGGGCCCTCGAGGTGCTGAATGAGGAGTCGGAGCCGTTGGGATTACGGATTTCTTGGGTCAAAACAAAGATCCAGGCTTTCGGTGACATCTTGGATGCTGCTGTCCTGTCTGTGTCTGTTTGTGGTGAGGATGTTGAGGTCGTGGATAGATTCACTTACCTTGGCAGTGATATTCATGTCTCCGCAGGTTGTGAGCCGGAGGTCAATAGACGTCTGGGTCGGGCCTGGGGAGTCATGGATTCACTGGATCATGGGGTGTGGCGCTGCCGGTACCTGTGCGGGAGGACGAAAGTCCGAGTCTTCAGGTCCTTGGTACTTCCAGTCTTGCTCTATGGGTGCGAGACTTGGACTTTGACCAAGGATCTGAGACGGAGACTTAATTCCTTTGGTACCAGGTCTCTTCGGAGAATCCTTGGCTATCGCTGGTCGGATTTTGTGTCCAACGAGCGGTTGCTGAGAGAGACTCGGATGAGATTTGTTACCTGCATAGTCCGTGAGCGTCAGCTGCGGCTGTATGGACATGTGGTTCGTTTTCCTGACGCTGATCCTGCTCACCAGATTCTCTCAGCGAGGGAGTCTCATGAGTGGAGGAGGCCAGTGGGCCGACCACGTGCCTCATGGTTGCAGCAGGTTGACCATCATCTCAAGGAGATGGGGATGGGCCTGGCATCTGCCTGGGGGATGGCCAGACGGAGGCCCCTGGAGTACCGGCGGAAAGTGGACGCAGCGACGCGCTGTTCTGGCACATGCTCCCATACCTGACCTGGGTTACCTCGCTGGGGTCTGAAGACACCATATTTTTTGGTCTGCTCAACCATGCCTTGACTTGGAATAGGCCGCAACGATTTCTTCATGATAAAGTTTTTTTTCTCTCACTTTCCTTACTCATATTATCGAATGCCTGTTCATTATAGTGAAGAAATGCAAAATGCATCACTTTTCTAAGTGCTACAGTTTTCAAATTAGGAACTTGGAGTGATTTCATGCATTAAAGGATGCAATTTTCCACGATCTACTCTCACGGACTGATTAAAGTATGTCATCAAAATATGATTTTGGCTTTGAGGATTGGATATCGTCCGAGCTAAATAAGTGTCGAAATCTGGAGTGAAATCTGATAATTTAAAGAAATAACGAGTCTTATAACTTAGCCTATGTACCTATTTCCTTTAAGCAAGCAAGGCTATGTTCCCTCCTGCTCCATACATACACAAGAAAATGTGGAATTTCCAAAGCATTAAAACTGATCTTTTTCTATTGTTTGGAGAATTATATTGAGTGAACAAAAGATTTCAGAATGTGCCAAAATTAAACAGCTTCATTGAGCTATATGATTTAATGCATTCACCGCTTCACCTCACACCCTGTCCCCCAGAGAGACTGCT
>NC_140977.1:40154047-40161547 GCF_056783735.1 Eptatretus burgeri | reverse complement strand
GGGGGGGGGGGTAAGGAGGGGATTTAACTCCCTAAAATAGGTATTTGCTCTCTCTTCTGAAACTACACGCACAATTTTGATAAAACTTGACCACAACCTTCATCGCCCATGATGTACCAAAGTTTGTTCAAGCATTAAAAAATATCAGGGTCTCGGGCTGTCTGCGGGCGGTTTGAGTGACTTGCTCCTGATCCAGGTGAGCTTCAGGACGTGCGGTCCTATTTTTATTATTCCACAGCAGCAGGAACCCTTTAGAATGAAGCTTGATGCATGCTGCTCCTTTTAGTAATGGAAGAAGAGGAAGATTTGTGATTAGAACACTGTTTCGGGTTGTTGTGCGAGCGTTCCACATGAATTGCACGATCTTTGTTTGTGTGGTGCGGCACACAGGTACAGCGCATCGCCGAGCACCGGCGCAGGTACGAGCGTAAGCACATGTCCGCAAGGCACAGGAGGAACACGAGCAGGCGCGCATGGTATGTCGCTGCTTCCAAGTTTGTATGGTTTGTTTATCATTATTATTATTTTTATTATTATTTTTATGATTGAAAATTTTTCACTGCAAATCGTTTCACTTGAAAATCATTTTCTCTCTTGCTGTTCATTCATGCCTTTGCTCACTGTGTCCAACTGTTTCCCCTGTGAGTATGTGGCCTTTTTTACCCTCTGTCTCCTCAATCCGAGTTGCTGTTTTTTTTTTGTTTTGTTTTTTACGTTTTCTTGTACAAGTTTCAAAATTAAACACGTTTGAATATGTGTGCAGCGAAATGGGTTCTCCTGGATATCCACATTACATCTGGAATGTGAAGGGTGGGGTGGGGGGGTGAAGGTTTCAAAAATTGAGGGAGAGAAAGGGGAATACAGGGTTGAGACTTGTGGAAGATGTTCAGGAAGTTTAGTATTCTGTTACTTTTGCTTACCGAAGATGTCAACCACCCCTTCGTCTTACAAGGAAGTCGATATTACAGGAATGTTTAATGGAGTTCCATGCCTTGAAACTTGCATTCTGGGGCAAAGGCAACAAATTTAGAGTGATAAGTAGTCTGTGTGAATATTCGAGGCCATCTGTTTATTACGTACGCAATTCTGTCGCTATTTGAACCCCCTTGCCTCCCCCCATATTGCCTTTCCCTTACACCTATCTCCACGCCATCCCCTCCTCCCCAACCTTCTTTCCCTTCTTTCACTCACTCCACTACCATCCCTTTCCACCCTCCTATCTTCGATCATCAAAAATTGTGCTTCCTTTACTTACTCTGGCTCGGCCATCTCTGGGACATGTGTAATAAATATATGGCCCTGAATCCAAACGGAATTTTAAAATGATTTCTCCTGAACCACAATTAGAAAACCCAACACCCCCCCCCCACCCCCAACCAAAAACCATGAATTGGTTTAAATATATGATATTGTAAGGAATTTGGAAACCGATCGCACACAACATTCAGGTCCTGTAGATTAGTTATATCGGTAAGTCTGTGTTTTATGGATAGCTTCCTTTCCCTTGTCTAATGCGTAAATAAATGTTCATGCGCTATGATTTACTTTTAAAGTTAGGATTTATATTGGAAAACAAAGCAGCAACGACAACAGAAACGACCGTTACAACAGTTCTGCAGAGAATAAGAACAACCCTCTGCTCCGGGATTCTCCGCGGGCCGAGTGGGGGAGGGGTCGAGCTGGCGGAGGCGCATAAAAGGGGAGGCAGAAGCTGGTAGAGGCAGCAAGAGTGGAAGAGCGGAAGAGCTGAAAAGCTAGCGAGGAAAGGGGCATCTCCCGACCTGGACATCTCGTCTTGCTGGAGCGTTCGTCTTGCTGGAGCGCTATTCTCAGGGAGCCTGCGTTTCGGAAAAGACGGTCGTGCGGATGGTTAAAATGTAGGCGAGGGTTGATGGAATTCGGCAAACGGGGGTTCCCACGTGGGCGCGTGTACAAAGCTCCACGTGCTGCATACCGCGCGTTCTGTTCGCGGAACACGCGGAGCGGGTTTCTGGGACGTTACGCGCGTGCTGGCCAGCGCGGGAAGCCGCGCAGGCTCAGTGTGCGAGTGACGTCACCGGGAATCTCGCGGCACGAATGCTGGAGAAACAGCGCACGTCGTCCCGCATGGGGAATTCCCCGAAAGCGAGCGCTGATTGGAATCTGCAGGGTGACGTCATGGCTGCACGTATCGCCCGTTGGACGGGATGGACGGGCGTGCCCTAAACCACCACCATGGCGCTGCAGAAAAAAAAGAGCCTCGCTCCAAGTTTACGGCCCTGCAGGATGTGGTGGACATCCTGTGATTGGGCAAAGGAAGCACGAGTTAGTGGGAAGGGTTAGCGACATTTAGACCGGCTTCATGGGGACATGAGTTGTCCCTCATGGAGCCCGTGGAATGGGTTAGTCGGAGGGATTTAGGATAGATTTAGAAAATGGATTTTTCTCGAAGACATGGACAGACATGGAATGTGTAGTGGGGACTAGCTTAGCTACGTAGATTAAATGGAACGTGCGTTAATTTAAGGGGTGACGAGGGAACACGAGATAGTTTGGGGAACATAGGCAGAGTAAGAGTGTGAATTGAAAAGTGAAAAATATACACAAGGAGTGAGTATGGGTCAGCGGGCCTGAGTGGGTGAGTGGAGTGAATGTGGAATGCATGGTGTGAATGACTGATTGGGGGAGGAGTGAAACCCACCCAAGGAACCCTGGGGTCAGTGTAATGTGAGTTAGTGGGTTAGTCAAATTTACCAAAAGGAGGTCGTTTTGTTGATGGTGTTGAGAGAAGGCACGCACCCCATTTGGAGGGGTGCAGGAGTTCATGGACCGGCTGGGAGATGGCTGTCGAAAGATGAGTACCGAGTAATGGGCACCCCGGGCACCGAAGTAGTTGGCCAGGGTAGGCCAAGGGTCCAAGGGACCGGGATAGTGTAGTGGGCACGGGCGACCCGCGGAACGGGCCCCGTAACGCCAAAATGCCACATGGGCATGGAAGGGGGGCAATGCCAGAGAGGGCAACCCCCCGCATTCATAAGAAAGCTGGTAGGTTCGGAGACAGCCTCAGGGCCAGGGGTGCCATGGTTATAGTTCGGCAGAGGGGAAGTTCCTACCAGTTGAGCCACGCTGCCCAGCCACGAAATTGTGCAAGGGCACGAATGAAAACTTGAGGGCTCGGCCCAAATTTATAATGGACACCAACACAGGCGAAGGGAATCATGGTTTCTAGAACCAATAGTTTAAAGTGACAGGCGTTTTGAAAAGCCCCGGGGTAGTTTAAAAATTAGTAAATGCGAGGTTAGTTAGGAGATGTACCCCTTCGCACCATCCATCTCTTCGCTCTCAGTAGGCCGCTGGACTCACTGTGGAAAAGATTGCTGAATTCTGAGGAGGCCATTCTGAGGCTTCGACGGGCATCGAGACAGGACACTAGTTTCTTCCCTAATCCCCTCCAAAAATAGGAACATAGGGGTTGGGAATAGATTGACATGATAGGTTAGCCGGACAAAGACAATAAAGGGGGTGAGGGAGACGAGATTATAGAGAAAAATAAATAAAAAGATAAAATAAAATAAATAAAAAGGGGCTGAATTTGGTTTTGTGTTGCAAATTAAGGGAGTGGGTATGGACAGAGACAGAAAAAGGTGATAGGTTGGGGGGAGACAGTAGGTTAGGTCCGAGCCCGCCTTCGGAGTGGCCAGCACCACCGCAATCCCTCCAGACCCACAAGGAACGAGACCAGAGGCCGGCCAGCTTCACATGCCGGCCTGTTTGTGCTACAGCTGCCTGTTCCGCATGGCCTTGCCTTGCCATGCCTTGTTTGCCTGCCTCTGCCATAACCCCATGCCTGCTACCCTTGTTTGCATTGCCCCTGTGTCATCATCATCACCATGTGCGCCAGGATCGCCGGTGTTTTGCAAAGACTGCCCTGCAGGCAGCCACACCACGGGGACTGTATTGGAGCAGCCCGTGCACCGTTCTTGCATCCATCCAGTTCATTTTGTGGTTTGCATCTTCCATCCAGTTCCATCCAGTTCATTTCAGGGAGGAGCCAGGGACTGCGTTGGGCAGCCGGCTACCTCCCTGTCCTTGCACAAGGGAGCCAGAGACTGCATTGGGCAGCCTGGCTACCCCCTTCAAATGGCCTGTGGGACGGCATATGGCATGCCGGGTTTGGGTGAGTAGCCTCCAGCAGCTGGGGGTAGGAAAGAAAGAAGTAAGACTCAAGGGGGACCTTTTGATCAGGCCCTGAGGATGACTGGCCTTCAGCTGCTGTGCACTCACCCTCACACAAACTGTTAACCTTGCCGCGCCTTCTTTCCCACAGATGCCAGGTCCTGGGCCATGGTTAGTGTAAAATATTAGGTAAAATTGTAAATAAGTTTAACCCACGTGTATGTCTGTCATCATGCCGGCAATTTATTTAAGTCGTCCGTTTGAGTCTGTGTGAGTTTGTTAGTTACGCAGCGCATTAGGTTATTCATTTTTCGGGACATGTATGACAAAAAAAATGTCGCACTCAGGGATCCGCTGGTAAAATGTACGAGGGGAAAACTTACACATGCTGGTCAGACGAAAATTTGACGACTCGGGACGAGTCTGTAAAAAGGGGAGGGGGTAGTGTTACGAATTTGGAAACCTATCGCACACAACATTCAGGTCCTATAGATTAGTTATATCGGTAAGTATGTGTTTTATAGATAGCTTCCTTTCCCTTGTCTAATGGGTAAATAAATGTTCATGCGCTGTGATTTACTTTTATAGTTAGGATTTCTATTGGAAAACAAATCAGCAACGACAACAGAAACGACCGTTACAATAGTTTTGCAGAGAATAAGAACAACCCTCTGCTCCGGATTCTCTGCGAGCCGAGTGGGGGAGGGGTCGAGCCGGCGGGGGGGGGGGCACGACAACAGAAACGACCGTTACAACAGTTCTGCAGAGAATAAGAACACTCTGCTCCGGGATTCTCCGAAGGCCGAGTGGGGGAGGGGTCGAGCCGGAGGAGGCGCATAAAAGGGGAGACAGAAGCTGATCGAGGCAGCAAGAGCGGAAGCGCGGAAGAGCTGAAAAGCTAGAGAGGAAAGGGGCATCTCCCGACCTGGACATCTCGTCTTGCTGGAGCATTCGTCTTGCGGGAGCGCTCGTCTCAGTGAGCCTGTCTGGCCGGTCGTGGTCGACGCCGTCCTTGTCCTCCTCACCACGACGGAGAGTTCGAGCGACGCCAGTCCCCGCAGGAACCGCAAGGGTCGCCTGCCGGTGTCTGGGTTCGGCTCGCCTCTCGCCGGACCGACCAGCTTGAAGACCGCACGAGGCAGACAGGTCAAAGATAGGTCTCAATAAAGACCATTTGCTCCGGTCATTTTGGGGTATTTGTGTACGCGCGTGTGTGTCTGGGGCCCCGTCTTTAAGTAGTAAACTGTTAAGTGCCTTTGCTGTATATACTTGCATTTCTTATATTCAGTTTAGCTATGCCTTTACGTGCTTCCCTAGTTCCCCCCCTCCCCATTATTGTATAAATAAACCCCATTTGTTCAATGTTTCAGCTCGTTCGTGTCCATTCTTTCATTGGCTTAGAGTGCTGCGTGTTGGAGAAATAGTAAAAGCGGTTACGGCTGAAAGGGGACATTTGGACCGACGGGACTTTGGTGACTGTCCGCTCGGGTCACACACGGTTCGAGTACGCGAAGCGGCTCGTTCCGTACGGGTGCCGTCGAGGGTGTGAAGACTCGGTAGATCGCCACGTGGTCTCTAGGTATTTTGAAAATTGGCGAATAACCCTGTACCACGTGGCCGAAATATTGACACTTCACGGTCCGAAAAGGACCCGTACTCTTCGGACTTTTCCGAAGAAGTACGATCTGAATTCCAGGCGATCGGTCAAGCCGACACTGCAGCTCCATCTCGCGGTCATGCTCGTGGCCGACGTCCGGCCCCGCAACAATATGATCTGCTCTGTACATGTAAATTCCTCCTTCATATCTGACAGCTTTTATCATTTTCCACATATCGAGTAGATTGTCGAGTTACATGCATGCAAAGCACTCTTCCATCTTATCACCACATGCATGGCAGTTATGTGACAAGTTAACCAAAGCTCATTATTGGGTGGTCGCTAGACTACCGTTATTCTCAGGTTTTCCGTCTGTCTGTATCTATGTAATGGACAGCTCTGGAGGCCAGAGGAGTCAACTGATTTTGATGAAACTTGACTGGTAGGTTCTTACCAGGATCTAGTTGTATGCTTTTGAGCACTGTTGCTATGGACGCCACCATTGCCTAGCAATGGCACTTTGAATTTTTTTTAAAAAAATCAGAAAAATATTGTTATATATATTTTTTTCGAAAATCAAAAATTGGCTTCTGTGCTTTTATGCGCACTATAATCAACCTCTTTGTCAAAAAATTTCAGCCCGATCCGTCAAAAACTGTATGACCAGTATGCAATTATATAGCGACCACCCATGTCGCCAACCGGCTTGTCTCTTGTCTAATCCAACACCGACGACGTGCATTTATTGCAGTCACAAGAGAATCGCAGGCAAGCCGCTGGTGAAACTGCTGACTTTTCAGGTACATGGTCCCTGTAACGCTTGATCGGAATGGTGGACCGATCTCTTAATGGGACTGCACGGACTTTGAGAGCGACTGCACTAGTTTTATACTTGTGATGCGCAGAGCCCTCTCACTTACTTATCTTTGGTTTTTCCTGGCTCTTCTTTTTCCCCCTCTACTTCCATAATTTGTTTTTCTACCTTTGCTTCTCCCTATCCTTAAGCCAGCAAGGTGTTGTGTTTTATGGGCACCCTTGCATTCATGGTGTCCATTGGGTTTAAGTTTGACATTTTGTTTTGTTTTGTTTTGTTTGTTTGTTTATTTATTTATTCAGTCATTCTAATGTATTTTATACATCCTGTTTTTGGCCTGATTATTTTGATGCATTAAGTGATTAAGGTATAAACAGCACTGTCCAAGACTGGCATTCACGTGAACTTGTGAGAATCTGTGATGATTGCACACTGCCCCTTTTGAGTGGTGGTCCATAGTAATACCATGTGGAGATCTCTCACTGCAATTAGATTTTTTAATTTTTTTCTTTTTAAAATTTCTAAATTTATTTATATATTTTTAGAAGCATTTCCTGGAGGGATGCCCAGAGGGATGCCTGGAGCAATCATGTGCATTAATAGGGAGTTGTTCCCCCCTTTGCTGCCATAACAGCTTCCACTATTCTGGGAAGGTTTTCCACTACATGTTGGAACATTACTGCGGGGATTTGCTTCTATTCAGCCACAAAAGTATTCGTGATGACGGGCACTGATGTTGGGCAATTAGGTCTGGCTCGCGGTTGGCGTTCCAATTCATCCCAAAGGTGTTTGATAGGATTGAGGTCAGGGCTCTGTGCAAGCCAGTGAAGTTCTTCCACACCGATCTCGACAAACCATTTCTGTATGGACCTCGCTTTGTGCACTGGGACATTGTCATATTGAAACAGGAAAGGACCTTCCCCAAACTGTTGCC
>NC_140977.1:40109047-40149047 GCF_056783735.1 Eptatretus burgeri | reverse complement strand
GGTGATTGAGTGAGAGGCCCAAAGACTCAGCTTCATTGCGGGAGATGCCAATGATCTTAAAAGCCCTGGTTTCGACAGCGTGAAGTCGAGAAAGGTGGGAGGCAGGAGCACCAGCCCAGAGGGGAGAGCAGTACTCCATCAGGCTACGGACAAAAGCTTTGTAAGTGGTCAGGAGCTCAAGAGGGCCGAGGAAGGACTTTGCACGACGGAGAATTCCCAGTCGGCGACTGGCTTTTGAGGCAAGGTTGGAAATGTGACTTTCCCAGGAAAGGTCATGGCAGATAGTGAGACCCAGAAGCTTGAAAGAAAAGACTTCTTCCAGAGGATTGTTGAGAAAGTGGATGGGGGGGTTTTGTAAACGGTCCTTTCGAAGAGACATAGTGAGAGTGTGAGATTTGTCTGGATTGTAAGACATGTTCCACGTGTTGGACCAGTTTGTGATTTTATCCAGATCTGCAGTGAGCGAAGAAGCTGCTGCTTGCCGGTCTGAGGGATGACAGATGGTACGGCAGAGGGTGGAGTCATCGGCAAAGAGAAATAGAGGATTTTCCAGAGAGTCCGAGAGATCATTGATGAAAACCAGAAAAAGAACAGGGCCCAGAACGCTACCTTGAGGAACTCCAGCCTGCACAGGAAGAGGGGATGAAAGAACTCCATTTAGGGCCACACGTTGACTGCGACAGGAGAGGAAGTCTGCAAGCCATGAGTGGAGATGGCCTTGAATACCATGGGAAGAGAGTTTGGTGAGTAGGGCAGGGTGCCAGACTTTGTCAAAAGCACGTGATATGTCCAGGGATACGGCTCGGATTTCCTGTCTGGCATTGAGGACCTCCATCCATTGATGGGAGAGCAGTAGCAGCATATCCAGGGTAGAGTGACCTGGTCTGAAACCAAATTGATGATTGGAAATCAAGCCATTGGAGAAGAGGAAGGATTTCATGTCTGAAGCGATGATGGATTCCATAACCTTGCTGATGATTGGGAGAAGGCTGATTGGTCTGTAGTTACAGGGATCTGTTTTTGCACCTTTTTATGCAGGGCAGTGATGTTAGCAGATTTCCAAGCAGATGGCAGATGACCTTGGGAAAATGAGAGGGTGAATAGAACAGAGAGAGGGTGAGCAAGAGCAGAAGAGCAGGCTTTGAGGACACGTGGGCTGATGCCGTCTGGACCGGTTGCAGAATCTGACTCGAGGTTTGAAAGCAAGCTCTCCACCTTGTCAGGAGAAAAGGATACAGAGTCCAGGGACAGTTTGGTGCGACTGGGTAAAGTGGGTAGAGATAGTGATGGGTTTGGGACACAAGATTTAGCTGCAAACACCGAGTTTAGACATTCAGCTTTATCACGTGTGGAATCAGCAGTGCGGCCATTTGAGGTAAGGGAGGGGATGGAGGGGGAACATACACCAGAAACAGATTTGATTAAACGCCACCAGGATTTTGAGGAGGGAGAGAGGTTTGAGAGTTCAGACTTGAGATGAGAAAGATGTTGTTTTCTGGCTCTCCTGAGGGTAGATACACACTTGTTCCGAGCTTTGTGGAAAGAACTGAGATTGCCCTCAGTTGGGTTTGCTTTCCATGAGGCAAAGGCAAGTTGTTTCAGGACAACTGCCTCGCCACAAGCTTCAGTAAACCAAGGGCGGGAGGAAGGGTAAGACAACTGAACACGAGAGGGGATAAATCTGTGCATGAGGGAGAGCAAGTTTCTTTGAAAGAATTCCCAGGATGAGTTGATGTTTGAGAAAGTAGTGATAGGAGACCAGTCTGTAAGTTTGATGGCTGCTCGGAGACCCTGCCAGTCGGCTTGAGTGAAATGCCAGACTCGACGGCGGTGAGGTGGTTCTCTGATAACAGCCAGAGAGATGTCCACTTTAACAAGGACGTGGTCAGAAGAACCAATTGGAGCGAAGGAAGAGCAGCAGATATTGTCAGGGAAATTTTGTCAAAATCAGATCCAGAAGAGATGGAGTACCATTGGTTGAGATCCGGGTCGGGAAGTTGACCGATTGAGTCAGTCCCAATGAGTCACAGAAAGCTTTTGCTGATGTCCCATGGCAGGTGAGAGAGGTACCCACACCTAGCCAACTGGCGTGATGACAATTGAAGTCGCCACATAAGAGGAAGAGAGAGTTTGGATGAGAAGATAGAAGATGGTCCATGTTTTCGGAGAGTGAGGTGTAGATGGAGTCATCACTGTTCGGTGGACGGTACAGCAGAGATGCCAACTTTTGGAAATCAGAATCAGGGAGGATTTTTAACTGACACCAAATAATGTGCGCGAAGCGCACATCTCGAGCGCGGAGCGCTCGACCCTTGCGGCGGGGTCCAGGGCCCACCTTAGGGCCCTGGAAGCTCTGGGGTTCTAGACGCTCTCTAGTGCCCTCTGAGCCCTATTTTGGAGCATTTAACATGTTAAGAATTCCCACTTTTTGAACAAAAAAAGGGGAAAATTGTGCACTTTTTAATGTTACATGTATGTTAATATTAGTAAGTTAGGGGACAATCAAAGATTAACAAAAAGCACAAAAGAAGCAATATTTTTCTTACCTTACTGGCTGGTACTACTGCTGCTTGCTTTTTCCATGGCAGCTTTGCTGAGTGACAGCTGTGTGGCTCTTTTAGCCCTTCTGATTATGTCTTTGCTGTATTCTCTCTGGTAGCAAGGGGTGCTATGAGCTAGTTTTTCAATTAAGAGAGCTTCCAGGGTTTTGACACTCAAATTGGGACGAAATTCAGTATGATTCTTCCGTACAATACTGAGTGCCCGCTCACATGATGCGTTCGAATGAGGAATGACCAAGATTCCCTTCATCACTTTGCTCAAATTAGGATACTTCTTGGCACCAGTGCAGGGATCTGTGAGCTGTGAAATCCGACGCCACTGCTCATCCACTCTCACTGTCTCAGTAGCAATTGTAGCTATGGAGGCGTCTGCCTGGTAGTGAGCGAATTCACTCTCAAGACTGTCTATGTCACTATCACCGCCACTGAACAGACAGGGGAATTTCTTGATGAAAAACTCCACACAGTCAAACCCCACTTCTTGGTGTAGCTTAACATCCAGCACCTGAGCATGCTTGGCTAATTCATCATCTAGCGGCCAGGTTTTGAAGATGTAATTGCAGGCTTTCACATAATATGAGCGAACTGCACTGAAGAAACCTTGGATGTCTGACTCACTCAGAGTGAAGGTGGATTTCTTGAGACTCCTTTGTTCCCTTATATACAGTTTGGCATCGTTCCCAATCATGAGGTCCTCATCATTCTTCTGATGATTTCTGTCAGAAAAGGGTACATTTACCAGAGGAACCGATGACACCGATGGTTTCAAAAACCGTACGAAGATATCTTTCAGAAGACCATTCAATTCTCCGTGCAGGAGATGAATACAGGGTTCGTCTCTTTGGAGCAGAAGATTCCCCTTCTCAAAAAGCTTGTTAGCATATCGAAGGAAGAAACAATAGAGTTTTGTTTGTGGAGACAAGAACATCCTGTTGACACGTTTTTCTCTAGATTCCTGCACAGTGTTTGAGGAAGATGCGCTTTTAGTTGTAGAACTCGTAGTACACTTAGCCGCAGGGAGATCACACTTGCGTTTACTGCCAGCAGAAGAGGTCAGACTCGTAGTACCAGATCCAATTTTACGTTTGAGGAGAGAGCTTGAGGTAGGTGCAGCCAAGGAAGAAGACCTCTGATTCGAAGGTTTTGCTGAGCTTCTATCAAGTGAATTGGCAAAAGCAGAACTTAACTTGGGTCCTTCTTTGCCTGTAGATGGGACTATCACAGTCTTTCTCGACTCTGAAGGGATCTGCTTTGTAGATGAACGTGATGAAGGGCCGGTGATGCTACCTGCTCTCAGCATTGGTTTTGGTGCTGTCCCTGCTGTCTTCTTCGCAGCAGATACTGCAGTGGTAGTGGTGAATGCTGCTCCACTAGTGCTTGATCCTGCAGTGCCAGTACTGGCAGTAGATACAGTGCCGTCCTTCTTGCTCGTTGTTAGAGTCTTGGCTACAGTTGGTTGCATTTTTCTTCGTACTTCTTCTTTGAAGAAGAGGCGAAGTGGCTCCCACTGTTCAATCAGCCTGTCTAGGCACTGACCAAGGGACAGCCACCTTGTTGCGACATGCTTCAGAATCTTGTGTGTCGGGGCATCACAGAGTTCTTGCAGTGCTTTCACTCCTTTGACGCGTTTACTACTTTTGTCCAAGTAGTAGTAAATATCGATGAGAAAGTCATCTAATTCAATGGGTAAGGCCTGAGCCGTCTTCTTGGCCGTATTGTGCATCATATGGCAAGGGCATCCCATGATGTAGCACTCTGGATTTTGTTTGTGGATATAAGCAGCGACTCCTTTGTGCTTGCCCACCATGACAGAGGCATTATCAGCACAAAAGGAAACACAATTTCCCCACGGAATTTTCCTGTCACTGAACTCATGATCAAGCAGTTTGAAAATGTTTTCTCCAGTGGAATCTTGTTTGCACGCAGGCAAACTTAGCAAACCTTGCTTCACAATCCCAGCACTGTTGTCATAGTACGAAATCAGGACAGGATATAGCTGGGCCTCACCACTGTCATTGCTACCGTCTGTAGCTAGGCTAAATGGAGCTAGTCTAGCAATATCGGCAATAGATGAAGCAGTAACATTTGACAACTCACCAATTACACTGGTCAACAACAAATTTGTTGTCTGCATTTTTAAGCTGATTTAGGACGAATCTGATGCGCTGAATCCAAAACTCACATTAGTTTTGTTCAATCAGGTCAAGTTTTTGAGATATGGCCACATGTCGTTTTTTACATTTTTGTTCACATGTACGCATGTGTGGAGCATTTTAGAAGAAGTTGGTGGGGGTAAAATGTCATGTCAAATAATTGTTTTGATTGGAAATAATATGACAAGAAGTATTCAGGTACGATAGTTCTGGGTGATTATGTCGAAAAGGGATCAGTTTGAAGTCATAAAACCTCAAAATCTTCCAAAAATTGGTGAGGCAAAGCATAAAGTTCGTGGATCAAAACTAAAGTTAATGGGGAAGATTTTGTAATAATGTGATACAAAAAAGTTGTATTTCTTGAAATAACGAACTCTGAAGAATGTACAATACCTACATGCGCCAATTTATGACATGCGCTTCTGCTCAAGCTTGGAGTGCCACAGTACGAACCCAAAGATTGGAGACTGTTCATTGACAGCAGCAAGCGATCACTGAAATGTGTTCTGCTACACAACGGCAACCAGTTTGCCTCTGTACCCATCGCTCACTCGACTACACTGAAGGAGAAGTATGAAGCGGTGAAGTACGTGCTGGAGAAAATTGGTTATGATCAGCATAAGTGGTTTATTTGTGTTGACCTGAAGATGGTGAACTTTTTGTTGGGACAACAGTCTGGCTTCACCAAGTACCCATGTTTTCTGTGCATGTGGGATAGTAGGGACCGTGCTCAGCATTACACGAAGAAGGACTGGCCTGTGCGGGAGGAATTGGTGCCATGCAAAGAAAGGAATGTCATCAACGACCCTCTGGTGGACAGAGACAGAATACTCTTCCCACCGCTGCACATCAAGCTCGGCTTAATCAAGCAGTTCACCAAGGCTCTGGACAAAGATGGTGACTGCTTCACTTACTTGTGCCAGGCTTTTCCAGGATTGACCATGGAGAAGTTGAAAGCTGGCATCTTTGATGGTTCTCAGATCCGTCAGCTCATCAGAGATCCAGAGTTCAAAAACTCAATGAACGAAGTGGAACTGGAAGCGTGGAAGACATTTGTTTTGGTAGTGAAGAACTTTCTTGGCAACAATAAGGCCAGAAACTACGCAGAACTTGTCAACAACATGCTGACTGCTTTCAGAAACCTGGGCTGCAACATGAGCATCAAGATGCACTACCTATTTTCACATATGAACCGGTTTCCTGAGAACCTGGGTTCAATGAGTGACGAGCAGGGGGAGAGATTCCATCAGGACATGAAGGAGATGGAGACCAGGTATCAGGGTCGCTGGGACGCAGTCATGATGGCTGACTACTGTTGGAATCTGAAGAGAGACCTCCCTGCCGCTGAACATTCCAGGAGTTCGAAGAAACGGAAGTTCAAGCCCTGAAGTTTGAACAGTGGTGACGCAACATGCAATTTACTTGTACTTACCTTTATCAATGCCCACCATTCAGATGACAGTAATCGATGTTTCTATCATGTAATCAATAAATGTTGTTGGCAAAACATTTTTTTTTCTTAAAAACATGTTTAGGATGATATGTGTTGACAAAAATCAGCTGATAATGCCACAAAAATGTAATTGATTTTGTCACAAGATCTGATTTTTTCAAATCAACTTAGCACAAAAACCTGACCTGATGGAGAGAAACGGATGCCATTTCCTGATTCAGCAGTGCCAGAATACCCTAATTCACTTGTAGAAATCTAGACAACATTCAGAAAGTAAAAAATTGTTGACCAGTGTTCTTTTTTTCTTCTTTGTTCTTGTTCTTTTTTTTTTTTTGTTCTTTTTTTTTTCTTTTTTTTTTCTTGCTTTTTGTTCTGTTTTTTTTTTGTTTTTTTTTGTTCTTGCACATCTTGCACATCTTGCAAGTTTTTGTTCTTGCACATCCATACTTTGAAGCAACTTTTGAATCTGGAAACATCTTTTGAAATAGAGGTCCAGCATGATCTGAGACTGATATGGGCAAGTTATGTTCCACAATAAATCCACTAAAGAGAAGTTCCGCTCAGGTAACATCCTCTTCCTCGCTTGTCCCTTGTTTGGTGAAATAATTCAGAAGTGTACCGGTACTCGTGCTCGAAGATCTCTCCTTTGCAATGTCTGTGTGCCGTTTGCTTCCAACGTGCTTCCGAATATCATCGCGACCTCCGTGCTCAACTGAAATATCAACGCTGCATACTGTACAATACGCATGATGAATTCCTCTTTCAGACTTTCGAATACACGGGTATTGGAGACTGTATTCGGTCTTGCACTTCTGAGACCATTTCTTGGTCTTCGTAAGCTTCTTTTCTGCCATTTCGTAATCAACATCGAGGGCTTGAAGCATCGGTAACTTCGAAGTCGATGTTCCACAGCTGCAGCGCGACTCGTAGAACTCTAGCGGCTGTTAAACACCGCACGGTGGTCGCGACCGCCGGGCTGGTACGGGGCCCAGCTGCATGCAGTGAGCGTATCGCATGCATATACACTGTGCATACATACCGCATGCACTGTATTGCACACATACCGCATGCACTAAATCTCAGTGCATGATCGCATAAGCGAGATCCAGACCCAATGTTTCGCTGCTCCTCATTTGAATTTGCAATTTTTTACGTACAATTTGGTAGCAGCGAACGTTATGGAGTTACCACATGCTATACGTAGCAGACGATGCTTTTCATTCAATTCTCATACTAGTACATTCTGATTAGTGAACAGTGCAAAAATATCAAAATTTCGGGAGGATAAGGATAGTGATCGTAAGGGCGGGAGTTTGGGTGAATTTTCGGAAGCCTCCCGATGAAATCGGGAGGGTTGGCATTGCTGGGTACAGTACACATATAAACATGAGGTGGGAGTGGAGGGGAAGCCGAAGCCAGAGGTATTCCTGGGGGTGTGGGGGAGTGAGAGCAGTGCAGGGAGAGTGAGGAATAGAGTCTTTGATGAAGAGAGCAACACCTCCACCAGGACGAGGCTCAGGTCTGTCATACCGTAAGAGGGAGTAACCAGGGAGAGATACTTGGGAGTCAGACACGTCTTGGGAGAGGAAAGTTTCTGTTAGGCAGATAATGTCTGGTTTGTCAGTGGCAACCTGCATGGAAAGATCTGAAAGGTTTGAGCGAAGGCCCCGGATATTTGAGGTCCACACTTTTAATGAAGAGGTAGGGGAGGAGGCTTTGGGTGCAGGAGGTGGAGGGGCGGGGGAGGGTAGGACGAGGGACGAGGGGGGGGGAGGTAAGGAGGTTGCTGAAGGAGTGTGGGGTATTGCAGAATAGCGAGGGGAGGGGGCCGAATGAGGAGGAGAAAAGGCTCTGTGGTGCTGGGAGAGAGGGGGGACAAGAGACAAGGAAGATGGCAGTTGAGGATTTGAGGAGGTGGAGTGAAGAGATGGAGGTGAGAGGGCAGTGGAGGGAGGCAGGTTGGTGGATGAGAGGGGGGGCAACTTAGAGAAGGAAGAGTGAGGGGGATGAAAGGTGGGAGAAAGGTGAGGGGGAATTTTTGAAAGAGGAGAGAGGGAGGCTTGGAGGGAGAAGAGTGGGATGGTTGCTTTGAGAGTGAGAGTGAGGGGTGAGGGGGTGAGTTGGCACTGAAGTTGGAAAAAAGAATGGTTGATGGAAAGCGAGCATCCATGGCAAACTGTGGTTTTTAAAAGTTTTAGGTCAGAGATGCGATTTAACACAATTCTTGATGGATGCAATGAAGGCGAATTCAGAGCATGGAGAGAAGAAGCGCTGTAATAGTTGGATTTTTTAGGCAAGGAATGAAGGAGAGGTCGAAATGAGAGCAGTCTGTTAAAATAGCAGAAGAGTAGTGCATTGTGAAACAGTAAAGAGTACCACATGTGTGAGAGAGGAAGATGAAGCATTATAAGATCGTTTTTGTTGTTAATATTAATGTATGAGAGAGTTCAACAGATTAGGTCATGGAAGTGTAAAAAAAAAAAGAAATCGAGGAAGACGAGGAGGAAGTTAAGAGGAAGAAGAAGTAGCAGAATCGGGAGAAGGTGAGCGTGTTGTTGTTGTTGTTGTTGGGTATATATATATATATTTTTTTTTTTGAGATGAGAAAGATTAGTTGGGAGAATGGGGGATGTTTGGAAAGTGGGGAGGATGAAAATTGAAGGTAATGGGGAGGATAGAAATTGAAGGTAATGGGGAGAAAAAACAAACAAACAAACAAACAAAAAAAAACGATCGAACACCGAGTGGAACCGGTAGGCCTCAAGCCGAGGACTAGGCCTCAAACACCAGGTAAGAACGTCGACATAAATACTCACAAAATAGCACGATTTTTGAAACAAAACCGAACTAGGAACACACATTAACATGTAGGTGAGAAAATTAAACAGTTAAAACGGGACAAATAACAACCGGAACTTAACTTTGAGGACGTCAGCAGGGAGCCCCGAAGGAGACCTCTTGCCGCTGAAAACCGGAACCGGAAGTGCCTGATTTTGACTGATTTTGACCTTGACCTTTGACTGATTTTGACCAAAATCTAATCAGCACTAGCCATCACCCTCCTGAATCAAGTGGTGTAATTTGACATTGGTAGCTTCTTCCGTTCTCGAGTTATCGTGCCTACAAACAAACACACAAACACACAAACATACACACACACAAACAAACAAACACACAAACAGAGGATGGAAGTCATCAATATACTGACGAAATCTTTAGATTTCGTAAGTAATAAACAGACAAACAAACCGGACGATTACAATATCCCGCTCCCTCCCTCTGGGGGGCGGGTTAACAAAAAAAAGCCACAGCTGGGATGTTTCAATATTTAAATAATGTGCGAATGTTTCTTGATGTCGTCAAAAAGTTTTTTTTTGTTTTTTTTTACGTTCACCATTGAAACGGCCAATTGCGTTTCTTCTTTAAATGTATTTGTTCAAGTTGTTATCACATTAACAAAGTCGTAAGTAACATATGGTTCTTAGCAAAAAAGTATAAAAAAATTATTGGTAAATTGGCATTTTTTTATTGAAGGATTCGGTCAATGCACAGATCAATTACCTGGCAAACATACAGGAGTCATCTTTCCATTCCGCCACCTTAAGTTGACAGACGTTATAGAGGCGGGAGCACCAGCCCAGAGGGGAGAGCAGTACTCCATCAGGTTGTGGATGAAAGCTTTGTACGTGCTTCGGAGCTCAGGAGCTCAGGTGTGCCAAAGAAGGACTTTGCACGACGGAGGATGCCCAATCGGCAACTGCCTTCGGAAGCCAGCTTGGTGATGTGGCTTTCCCAGGAAAGATCACGGCAAATAGTGATACCCAAAAGTTTGAATGAGAGAACTTCTTCAAGAGCATTGTTGAGAAAGTAAATGGGGTGGTTTTTCCAGACGGTCCTTTCGGAGAGACATAATGAGAGTGTGAGATTTGTCAGGATTGAAAGACATGTTTCACGTGTTGGACCAGCTTGTGATTTTATCCAGACCTGCAGAGAGCGAAGAAGCTGCTGCTTGCTGGTCTGAGGGATGACAGACGGTACGGCAGAGGGTGGAGTCATCAGGAAAGAGATAAAGAGGATTTTCCAGAGAGTCGGAGAGATGATTGATGAAAACCAGAAAAATAATAGGGCCCACAACGCTGCCTTGAGGAACTCCATACTGGACAGGAAGAGGGGATGAGAGAATTCCATTAAGGGCCACACGTTGACTGCGACAGGAGAGGAAGTCTGTGAGCCAAGAGTGCAGATGAGCCAAGAGCCTTGGATACCATAGGAAGAGTGTTTGGTGAGCAGGGCGGGGTGCCAGACCATATTGAAAGCACGAGATATGAATCGGCACTTTTATTTTTTATTAAATGACCTGTGAACCGGTTGGGTTCTCATTGTGACAGCGGTTGAGGAAAAAAATCATTTCAAGAAAACAAGAAGATATCTCCAGCGAACTACACCGCTGAGGTTGTTTGCATTGATCAAATAATCAGGAAGAGTATTGACTGAATCGAGAATTGAGTTTTTTATTTCTTTTGTTGCCCGATTTGAACGAAACTTGATATTGCACGCCAATGTGAAAAAAAAAAACGGAGAAAAGAAAGTCGAAGAAATTATTGTGCGTTATCTTCTAAACACAATTTTATTTACTAGTGCGGGCCCGTAAGTGCGTGCCAGTATGTGCAGCTTCGTTCTTTCGCTCTTGTAAACGACGACTGGATTGGGGCATTGTTTCAATTAGATCGGAACAACCGTATCATAAATGGCCACAACTTGGGAAACACCTGGGAAACATACTCAGGTCCCCAGCGTCAATTGTGATGTCATATCAAACAAAGAAGAAGAAGAATTGTGACGCCCCCTCTCTCTCGCCCCCGCCCCTCTCTCCCCCCTAGTCTCGCCCCTCCTCTCAACCCCCTCCTCTCTCGCCCCTCTCTCTCGCCCCTCTCTCTCGCCCCCTCATTCTCACCCCCCCTCTCTCCCTCCCCTCTCTCGCCCCCTCTCTCGCCCCCTCTCTCGCCCCTTCCTCTCTCCCCCTCTCTTGAATTGTGATGCCCCCTCTCTCTTACCCCCTCTCTCCCTCCCCTCTCTCGTCCCCCTCTCTCGCCCCCTCCTCTCTCCCCCTCTCTTGAATTGTGACGCCCCTCTCTCTCACCCCCTCTCTCCCTCCCATCTCTCGACCCCTCTCTTGCCCCCCTCTCTCGCCCCCTTCTCTCCCCCTCCTCTCTCGCCCCTCTCTCTCGCCCCCTCATTCTCACCCCCCTCTCTCCCTCCCCTCTCTCGCCCCCTCTCTTGAATTGTGACGCCCCTCTCTCTCACCCCCTCTCTCCCTCCTCTCTCTCGTCCCCCTCTCTCGCCCCCTTCTCTCCCCCCTCCTCTCTCGCCCCCCTCCCCCCCCCCCCCTGTAAATGTATTCACAAATGTCTACCAAGCGAAACAATTAATTCAAACCTTGGGAAAAAACAGCTTTCAAACCCTTGGGAAACAGCTCTTTCGCTTGGGAAAATTCAAACCTTGGGATTAATTAATAATATGAACAATTAATTAAAACCTTGGGAAACACTTGGGAAACAGCTGAAACGGATGAAGAACGATATCAAACCTTGAAAAGGCACATACTCAGGTCCCCAGCGTCGATTGTCACGTCATACCACACCAAGAAGAAGAAGAATTGTGACGTCAATCGTGCAAAAAAAAAAATAATAAATAAACATTGTGACATCATAGCACCGTGTCTTGTCATTGGTTGACAGATAAATGGCCGTAACTTGGGAACCGCTTGTCCGATTGATATCAAACCTTGAAAAGGCACATCCGCGGGTCCCCAGCAATATTCCTGGCAAGTTTCAATCAGATCGGACCGGTGGTCGTCGAGAAACGGCGGTCACAGACAGACACACATACAGACACACATACAGACAGACAGACACACGCACAGAGATTGCTGGAATTATAGATAGAATTAATGAACACGGAGGTATTAGATCAAAATGGCAGTTTATTTTATGCTTAAAAATAAATCGTTCTTTGTCTGTACTAAATGTTTGAGATTTTCTAATGAATCATTTCAAGAAAAAAGAAAGATAGCGCCAGCGAACTATACCGCTGAAGTTGTTTGCATTGATCAAATACTCCTGAAGAGGACTTGACTGAATCGGGAATTGATTTTTTAATAATTTTTTCATTGCTCGATTTGAACGAAGCTTGATACTGCACAGCGCAGGAGAATGGTGAGTAAGGGGGCCCTAAAATTTTTACGCTATCATGTACCGTTTTGGCTGTATTTCAGGAACATACATACATACATACATACATACATACATACAGTATATGCATACATGCATACATACATACAAGATGAGACTTTTAGTAATATATAGATGTCTCGAAAGCACTATTATTACATCTCTTTACTTTAATTTACCTTATACACAAACCACGCAAGCATGCAAGCAGTACGATGGCAATGCTGAGAGCGCGAGAGTACACAGCGAAGCTCATTTGCATACATGCGTCATTTTCCGTTCAAACTGCCGCCTCACCTCAGACCCTTATTATTACAAACGGCTCTCTTATAGTATAGAGGCAAAATGGTGGAATTATTAAAATATTAACCCACAGTTTCACTTGTACAAAACATGCTTACTCCATCTCCTTAAACTTGTTGCTCTCTCCTTAAATCTCCTTTCCATTTTCTCCCCACTCTCATACTCTTCACCCACACCTTCTCCCTTCCTCATCCTTCTCTTCTCAATCTCGATATCCACATTATATCCTCCTCTCAGACTGGCAGGATGGCCTAGGGGTACGCACACTCGCCTCTAAGCTCTCTAGCCTGGGTTAGAATCCCGACCCAGTCATCCCGGTATTTCACAGGCAGGGTGATTCATCAATGTGTGTGCTGTCCATCGGATGGACATTAAACTGGGTGCCCCATCTACTGGCATTAGTTGGTGGGCATTAAAGATCCCACGGTGTCCTTTATGAAGATAGGCGGGCTATCGCCAGCACCCTGAACAAATTACAAATTCCTGCCTTATCCTACAGGAGGGCGTTGCATCAGCGGCACAGCTGTGCCCTCCGCCAATGATGCTGCACTGCAGCTTTGTGCTGCATACGAAAGAATAAGAAGAAACCCCCTCTCTCTCATACGATGAGTACATAATAAATACATGGCCCAGTATAGGCTATTATCAATAGCTTTGCGAAGCCATATTTTATCAAAGATCTGAAAACATTCAAAGGAATATATTAGAGTAGAAAATTGATGGATTATTTACAGGCTTTGATGCAAGTACACCACAGCTGAAGTTGCACAAGGTAAGGATAGCAGGTGAAGAAACAAGCAGCAAACCCAAGACGTGCCGTGGGATCCAGCCGGAGCCAAACTCCAGAAGCTTTCGTAACCACTGCGCCGCATAGTCCAAACACAGTGCCATCCTGAGGACGCAGTAACCACACAATCAGCCCATTGTGTAAACAAAAGCAGGAAGTGGCCAATAACACTTGGTGTGATCATTCAAATCTTGTCAAATGCCCCATATCATGCTTCCGGATCTTCAATGAATCCTCAGCGAATAAATTTTAAAAACCCCAGCAATTCAAAAAGAACAAGATAACAACCAATCTAAAGCATTATAATCAGTCAAAAAAAAGCAAAATAATTTTTTAAGCTATTTAGAAGCAAAACTCAACACACCGCAAAAGAAAAAAGTACAGAACTGTCGGATCCCGCTATTCGCGCGGGATATGTTCCTGGGAAATGCCGCAAATGGTGAAGCCGCGAATGTCACGCATTGTTTCAATGGAAAAGGAGGAATAGGTTCCCGGTGGTTCGTGACCCACCTAAAAATACCACGAATAGCGAATGGTGAAGCCGCGAATGTCACGCATTGTTTCAACGGAAAAAGGGGGGTAGGTTCCCGGCGGTTCCTCATTCATAATGGAAACTTTTAAAAGTTTAAAATATTTTTGAACGCGAATGCACATGATTACAGTTTCATAACAAATGCTGACAAGTGAGAAAAAAAAAGACAACACCAGGTACCGTTTCCAATGTTTATTGAAGGAATGCGATTAACAGTTTATTAACAGTGATTAAACCGCACCATAAAAGTTATATAAAATAAATAAATAAATAAATAAATAAATAAAAACAGCAGGTTCCGTTTCAAATTTTTATTTGCACAAACACAAAACTTTTCAAATGATGATGATGATTTAAAAGACAGTGAACTCTATGGAGTTGTCTGAAGACCTCACAGGTGAGGGTGCTGATGAGTCGTGTACCAAACGGAATGTAGGTGAGGGTCCTGAGGCAGATGAGGATCCTGATGAGTCGCTCACTGAAGGGGATGCAAGAGAGGCAGGATAGGCAGGAGAGGCAGGAGAGGCAAGATGGGCAGGAGAGGGTGCTGATGCTCTTGAGGTGGATGGACCAGGGTGGAAAAAATCTGTGATTGAGAACTGCCTGGCAGATTGCTGCAGGTTTCGATGTAGCTCCTTGTATGGGAGCATCACATCATCCAACCCCTCTTGAACTTGAGGTAATGCTCCATGACTGCATTGACGTCTAACAGCCTCTTGGTAATTGACCGCATGTCCTGCCACATCTCACCACAGGAAGGATCTCACATCGCTCGTACCTGTGTCACTCTTGCTCGCGCCACCCGCACCAGCCAGATGCGCCACAGGAACTTGACCATGAGTTTGGACCTCGACACCTCTTTCTCCTCATCACTGCCCACTTCCTCCTCCTCCTCCTACTCCTCCTCAGACACCTTGGTAATGACTCCCAACTCCTCGGTGAGCTCCTCGGCATGCGAGGCGATGAGTATCCAACTTCTCAGGCTCCATGTCGTCAAAGCCTTCTCCCTCCTACCTGTCGTGCCAACCCAACAATTTCATGCCTCTCCTCCGTGTTGTCGGGAAAGCCTCTGAAGTTATTTACTGCCTGTGGCCACAGGTTGTGCCAGCAGACATTGATAGTGGAGACTCTCACCTCATCCAGCGACTCTTTGATTGCACTGATGCAGTGGGCTATGTTGAACTACTAACAATACCCAACGGTGAGCTCTGGGTTGGCATCCATCGCATTCAAAATGCGGCAAAAGGTGCGGTAAGTATAATAGGTTCTAAAAGTGGAGATTACCCCTTGGTCGAGCGGCTGGATCAGGGAAGTGGTGTTGAGCAGCAGGAATATCACCTCGATGTTCGGGTGAGCCACATTCAGGTCCCCAGGGTGACCAGGAGCATTGTCTACGAGCAGAAGATCCTTGAACGCAAGGTTTTGTTCTGCCAGATACCTCTCCACCTGAGGGACGAAACGGTTACGGAACCAGACAATAAAAATTTCTGCCATCACCCACGCATTCCTGTTGGCCCTCCAAAGCACAGGCAGCATGTGCTGTTCTTTCCCTTGAGACGATGTGTGTCCAGGGAATGGTACAGCATCATGGGCTATGTCATACAGTCAGTTTGGCATTTGCGCAGAGAAGAGATACCCAGTCCTTTGCGGCCTTGAATCCTGATGCTGTCCCCTCGTGCTTAGAGATAAAAGTTAGTGTTGGCATTTTTTTTTCCAAAACAGGCCGGTCTCATCTGCGTTGAACACCTGCTCTGGCAGGTACTCCTTCTCCTCGATGAGCTGTGCAAGTTGAGCAGGAAACGTTTCGGCCGCCTCATGGTCGCAGAGGCACACTCACCTGTCAGTTTGGCGTTGTGGAGACTGTCATACTTCTTGAAGCGGTCAAACCATCCCCTGCTTGCTTGGAATAGTCGGGGGCCACTCGTACTCACATCGCTCGTACCCGCGTCACTCGTGCTCGCGCCGCCCGCGCCAGCCAGATGCGCGTACATATGCATCACCTTTGCGCGATTGAGAAGTCCACTTTAAGGCATGTTCTTCTGCTCATTGTCCTCAATCCATACACTGAGAGCCTTCTCCATCCTTTCTATGTGGACATCCCGAACGTGGGTAACCATTTTGGTGCTTGGTACAGCACTCGCCACAACACTTTCTCAGATCGACTTCTCGTTCTTCCATATGTGGCGAACGGTGGATTTGTTTCCTCCATACAGTCTGCCCACAGGAGCCACACTCTGTCTTCTTGACAGCCAGTCCAGCAGATCCACTTTCTGACTCAGGCTCATCATTTTCTTCTTCCTCTTGGCAGTCGACGCATCTCCGGCACTATTCTTGCACTTGGGAGCCATGTTTGATCAATAAACTAATGAGCGGAACGAGAGGAAAAACACCAGTCAAGGCAATGGGATGACAAGAATGATCGAGACCCAGGACACCCTGCACATAAGTAGTCATGCAGAAATTGTGGATAGCTGCGGGAAGGGTAAGCAGACTGCCCATTGTTTGTGGGGGATGTTGGCGGGGTAGATGTGGTGAAACATTTTAATTGTGTAACTCATGGGAGTGGGGGGAGGAGACATCTTCAGCAGCTTGTAAAGCCGCTGTCACACCTTGATGATTTCGCCAGCGTATGCCGACGTATGAAAAATTTGTCTAAAACGCTGACACATGTTGAATACGTTATGGGTAAGTTTTGTATACGTTAAGAGCACGCTGAAGCACGCTGACATACGTCGTAGTACGCCGAGCTCGTCGACAAATTTTAACATGCTCAAAATTTTTCGACGTACGCCAGCGTATGACTCGCACGTTCCGAATATGCGGGCCATAAGTTGTAGGCACGTTACGCGATCGTTGACACACGTCGACACACGTTACTTGAAAGTTACTCATAAGTCGAAACACGTCGAGGTAATGTTTAGCATACCCGAAACTTATTTCTAACCTATGAGTTATGATTTGAATTCTAACGGTTATGATTTGAATCGTCGAGCGGCAGCTTTTTAATAGGCTTCGCCACGTGATTGTCGGCGATACGCTGCCGCGCGCTATGCATACGTTAGACTATCATTGGGCATAGGTTGTGAACGCCAACAACACGCTAAGCATTCGTTGGTATAAGTTATCTATATGTTATCGAAACGTTCTGTGTATGTTACTAATACGTTATGCATACGTCCAACTCGTTATGAATACGCCAAAAACTGAAAAAAACATCAATAGTTCAGCGTACGCCAGCGTTTTACATACATTTTGATACGTTGCCATACGCTGGCAAAAACGTCAAGGTGTGACAGCGGCTTAATAGATGTGGTGAAGCATTTTGATTATTTAACTCATAGATGCTAATGTTTTACTCCTCAAATGGAGGTGGATGTGGTGAAACATTTTAATTGTGTAACTCATGGGGGGGGGGGGGTAACATCTTCAGCAGCTCGTAATATATACGGTGAAGCGTCCTTATAGCACAAATGGTGGAACAAGTCATGCAGCTCCGTTTGTTGTGTGAATGATGGGACATGTCACGCAGCTCGGATTACAGCATGGCTGGTGGACGATACAGTCTGTTTTAGAACTGTGTTATGTGCACGGCTCGTGAAAGGTATGTTTTTGCGTGCAGTGATATATGTACATACAGCTCGCTTATGGCGTGTGTGGTAGAAAATGTGTTTTGGAACTGTTATGCGTGTGGCTCATGAAAAAAAAAAATTTACGTCCATGAAAAACCGCGAATACGCGAAGCTCGGGGCCGCGAATGTCAAAGCAATAGAGGCCGGCAATATGTCGATATACCGGTTATATCGATGTAATTTTTCATATGGATATACTGTATTGGTATTGAAATTCTGAATATACCAGTATACCGAAAAATAAATCGATATTAAAAAACAGTATATCACCAATAAATTGAAGGAAGATGTTTACAATCTTTAAATACCGTACATGATTCAAAAAGCTTTGATGCACTTGGTGTCTCGGCTGAACATGGAACAGGAACAGTGAAACGGATGACGTGAGGACGTACCAGGAAGTAAGTACAGTTGGTTCTAACTTTTAAACCTCAGCATCCGAGCTCATCATCTCCGTACAGGGTAATTCCACGTAATAATGGACATGAAGCATAAAATTTGAAAATGTATTTTTCAAAAGGATTTCTGTTGGACGGTGTTTCGTTAGGTCTGAATTTTCATAATTTATGCGATATTTACTCCGTGGATGATGTCACGTGATCTGGCGGCCATCTTGAAAGAACTGCCTCAACGTCTTCCAACGGTAAGTCATTCTGTCTGTTATCATTTTGTCGAAAATATGGCTATTTGATGAATATTTTAATCCAAAGTAGTATTCGCTGATGAATATTACTGATATAGGATCAGGCTGTAGTATAATTTTTGAAACATTTCCACTGTTGTGTACCTTTTTTTTTGCATTTTATTGTACCAGGTGCACATTGTTACGTCCGTTACATTTTTTAGTGTTATTCACGCCTGCAGTCCACGGTCGAATGCCTTTTTGATCAAAATATAATTTTTGTTAAAAAAAAAAAAAACAACCAAATGTTCGCTGATGTATGTAAGAGATTGTATAGATATCATAAAATGCGCCCTAGCATTGACTATCCAATATGTGATCGCATGGGTTACGTCCGTTACATTGCTAAGTGACACCGGTTATAGTGAACTTTTCAAAATATTTTAACAAACAACAGACAGATCGTATCGTTGGAATATAGAAAGTATGCTACTAATGCTTAGTTTGCTTACCGTGAATGAAAGGTATACTACAAATTCGTTATTTCGCAGGATTTAAGAATTGTGCTATGGCCAGTTTTAGTTGTGTCCATTTCGATGTTACGTCCGTTACGCCTCTTAAATGTTGATTTTTGCTTTAGTAGTAGACTACACAGTGGGGTTTGTACCAATATCAGAAAGCCATAGAAACTAATTATGATATGTAATAAAGAAACTCTCTGTAATATGGCCAACCTTTTCAAAATTTCAACATTAGTGATGCAATTTTTGTCTCAATGTTACGTCCGTTACGCTGGAATTACCCTACAAGCAATCACGTTCTTCTTTGTCCTTGCGGCTGGTTTTAAAGCAATTGCCAATTGGTTAATCATATGAATTGGATGTGCTTTAGAAACCCTGTGCCGAGTCAGTGATCCACGATATCGATACCTGTATGATAGCGATACCGGGATGAAAGCGATACCCGGTATTATCATACCGGTACGGCGATAGCGATGAATCTTGATTCTCTACCTGTGTCGTTTCCAATACTGATCTCACTTTAAAACAAAATCAATTTTATTACAAGTTGAACTTGAAAGTAAAATAACCATTCTCATCATGGGGGGGGGGGGGGGAGAGAGAAGCTCCATGTGGGAATACCTTGAAAAATTACTGTGTGAATAATGTGTACGTCATATATGAATACGTAATGGACTATTAGACGATTGTGTATTTTTGGAACCTGCGTAAAAAATATTTATTATGTAATTATTTCTTTAATATCGATATACCGGGATGATCCCACGGTATATTGATATCGAAAAAAAAATCGAAACCGACGGGCCTACAAAGCAGGTTGCAGTTTATAAATCGCGAAGACGCGGGGTCCGCGAAGAGCGAATTCGTGAATAGCATGGTCTGACAGTACTTGAAAACTGATTAAAATGATGAATCCTCTCAAGGCCCTCAAATTTCCTGGTCCCAATCTACCAAATTTAATGATGAGACCTCAATTATTTTGTGACTCACAAGAAAGTAAAATTAGAAAGAGCAATCAGAGATTGCTATCTCTCACCAGGACTTGTTTTGAGTGGTGTTTGTGTGGTTTTGTGTTTGCGTGGTGTGTAGACGATGTATTGATGACGTAGGTTTATGTTCACACAGCGGACAAACAGACCTTTTCGGTTTTGTTGTATAAATTCACGTTCCAATCGTATGTATTTCATAGACGTCGTCACGTTCCGTACCTTCTCGACGTATGCACGTTCTAATAGTATGTACAATAAAAATGCCCTCCCATTCATAATACACATACCTTATGGACATACTCCTATTGTAATAGTAAATACTTCATGGACTTATTCGCATTCTAATTGTATGTACTTTATAGTTATAAAGGTACTCAGTTGAAAAAAAAAAGATAACGTGCAACACTAGCTACCACCAGGTGATATTTGTGGTCTGCATCAGCACATTATGTGCTTACATGTAGACAGAAAGACAGACAGATAGACAGCCAAATAAACCAACCCAAATGCAATGCCCTCTAACGAGGGCAAAAATACTCGTCAAATCACTCACAGACCTCATCTTTTTGGCATGAGCTCATTTTGCGACCTGGAAAAAACATACCAGCTGCAATATCATCAATCATTGTATCAGCATCGTTTGAGTGTGTATTATAACAGTCTCATTGTGAATGTTTTATCATGCACACATCTCTCATGGAATCCGTGGAATCGAAAGCTCTCAATATTATTGGAATTTCCCATGAAGAGGCCAAAGTACAAGGTGCATTGCTCTCACATCACAGGCAGGTCAGTGGTCTCTTTTTTTCTTCCGTCTATTCTCCACACTGCTTCCTCTGCTCTCTCAGTCTTCTGACCCTCCTCAGAAACTCCAGGAAGTATGTGTTCTTCCATTAACTCCCTCTTGGTTAAACTTCCAAAAACCAGGCTGACTGCACACCTCAGTTCCTTTATTGCTCACTTCTCCCGTTTACACAACCGCTTTCCAGAGACAATTCTTTCCCACTCTTCCCTCCAGGGCTTCAAACAGGAAATAAACCGCCACCTCTGGTCATACCCTATCCTGACCCATGATCTTTATTAACCCTATTAACCATTCATAACCCAACCCCCTTACTTGCAGGTTGCAATGTTTCCTCCCTTCTTTTCTCTCCCCTCCAATGTACAAGAGTCTCCCCTCTGCCCTAATGCCAGTTGATACCATTCTTCACCTTGCTCTTCCATGAGCTTTGATTTTAGAGAACAACAAAAGTCTTTCACTTTTAATTTAGAAAACAGTGCAGGTGCATGATTCAAAAAGGCTGGCGGGGGGGGGGGGTAAGAAGTTTGTCTATATGAAAGGGTTATGGAAAGGAGGGGGAGGCAGGTGAGCAGTTGGAGCAATTAAAGTTGTTCTATAGATGTGAGATGGGTGTTTTAATCCAGGTTTTGGTTTAAAATTTCATTGCCACATGCGCGAAGCAAAAAGCGGGGTAAATCAATTGGTTCACTTTGACTGTCTGTCGACAGACATCAGTCCATGATTGAGGAACTACTCAATGAAATATAATTTTTATATTTTGAACACTTTAGAAAACGAATCGGAACACGAGCCTGGAGTTTAGCAGTACTTTGGCTCTGAATTTTGGAAATCATACGGAATCTCATCCAGATCGCGCTTGCATAGAGGAGTGAGATAATTGTTTTACTCTGCCTGCCCGGCAGTCAAACAACATTGAAAATCATTCCAAACAGGAAACTTACTGTTTTTAGGGACCTCAAAAAGGACACAAACAACAGGCACGAATAACTAATGCAACCTGCTAAATAAGGTGGTGTGAAAGGCGATGCATCAACGGCGGTAAACGCCCAAAAAAATTTTTCTCCAGCCTTTAAAACTTATTTTATTTCAATTGAATTATATGCTTCAACACTGTCGGACACAAACCACCTTGTCACTTCTAAAAACCTCCAGTTTCGCAGTACTTGGACAAAATATTACGCCATCTCAACCAATCAAATTTGCCACTCGCAATCTCAGAGTTGGGGAATATAGAGATTCAGACAAAATGGCGGCTCATAGGAAATATAGATTGTGCTCGGAAACAAAAAGCAAGAGTTTAAAAGACCCTTCTCTTGTCCTTTTTCTCAAAACTGTGTAGGGTAAGGTGTTCTATGAATTTTCTAGTTTAAAGAAAGCAAGAGCAAAAGCAACAAATTATTTCAATACTGATGGATCAAAAACCTGTGGAGGTACAAGTTTTGTTAAGTGTAGACCTCAGGACATTACCCAATGCTAAATTTTAACCCTACTTCCTGGCCAGGATGCATGTCTGGTCATTGCAGTCCCTCCATTCCACAAATATGGTGCAGAGTAAGTGGATTTGTGCCTGGCAACGGCAGAGTCACTCAAAGCGTTTGCCACGGCTGAATTCCATTTCCGGTCCCACATCAAGCCATCATAAAGAAGAGGTAGCCAGAAGACAAAACCGATCAAAGGCAGGTTATTGAGCCTTGCTTTAAAGATATCAATCTAAGATGTCATCAATTTGCTTCTCAAGAAGGATGTTGCCTCAAGAAGTAAACCCTTGTTGACATTGAACTTTTGGTATGTCAGAATGTGTCCAATAGCCTAACAAGTACCCATTAAAATATATATATATATATATATATATATATATATATATATATATATATATATATATATATATATATATATATATATATATTTGTTACTGTTACACTTTATATTTGTGCTTTTTAAAAAATAATAATAATAATGCCAACCCTTGCGAACTCAACTTAGAAGACCAATGTAAATGTATTTTTATTACTTTTCAGATTGTATCATTGTGTTTCCATAATTGACCGATCCTCACCGAAAGGAAAGGAAGAGGCAAATGGCATGCAGGATGAAGACCAGCGAAGTTGCAATGATGGGCAAAGGAGTCGATCCGTCGAGACCCCATAGAATGAGCAGACAGGCAACTGCTCCAAGCAGTGACACCACACAGGAAATAGACACATCCAGTAAGGAGCTCAGACGCGCATTTGCAATCGTATCCACGGCTGCACCATTCATAACCTGCCACGTGAGCGATGACTGGATGTCAGAGAGCTTAACTGGATCAATAAGCATAACAAAAATAAAATTGTCTTTTCCGAAGCTATTTAAACACCAGGCACAGGTCCAAGAAATTTAAGCGTTACTTTTTACAAATTTAAGCCCCAATGCATGACTTTTAACCCAGAAATATATATTCCATTGATATATATATATATATATATATATATATATATATATATATATATATATATATATATATATATATATATATATATTCCATTGATATGTATTGCAATGATATCGATGTATTGCTGTTTCTTTTCACAAAACTAACCAACTTGATGAATGTAACAATTGACAAAGACATAACAAACCATGAACAAGTTTGCTGACAGGGGTGACAACACATATATAGACATGGACACAATGCCTACAAATATACGACTTATCTAAGGGCCCTAATTATTACAACCTTGTTGTGGGGTCGAGCAGGAACAATTTTGGCCAAACCTTTCACAGACTGGCTGGTAAAGGCTGACATTCGACTGAAAGCGACAGGAACTTGTAATTTGTTCATGGTACCAGCGACAGCTCACCTAATCTTCGCGAATGACACCGTGGGATGTTTAACATCCACCAACTAATTCTGGCAGACGGGATGCCCAGTTTAAGGTCCTCCCAAGGGACGGCGCACACATTGATGAATCACCCTGCCTGTGAAACACCAGGATGACAGTTTATAGCTGAGTCGGGATTCAAACCCAGGTTAGACAGCCTCGAGGAAAGTGTGCACACCTCCAGGTTGTCCTGCCAGCCCCAAAATGGACACAAAATTCATTCATGGAAAAAAAGCATGAACCTCTATGCACAAAAGACTAATTTTATGGAAAGGAATCCTTTGACACAGAAATAAAAGAATTTTTTTTCTGTCTCTCTCTTTTTACCTCTGCCAACGAAAGTGGGTGGAGGTTATACTTTCAGCCCTGTCTGTCTGTGTTGTCTGTTTGTGAGCAAGATATCTCAAAAAGTTGCGGATGAATTCGGGCGAAAATTGGTGGACAGGTTGGGTGTATAACACGGAAGAATCGATTCGATTTTGAAGAAGATCCGGATCCGATAATGTTTTTAAAGCGTTTCTTCACCATTGAGAGATATGGCTAAAAATGAGAGATAGCACGATACCTCAAAAGTTATGGACGGATTCGGAAGAAACTTAGTGGACGGGTTGAGTGTGTGACAAGGAAGAATTGGTTCGATTTTGAAGAAGACCTGAATCCGGATAGGATAATATTTTTATTTCTAAATAATTCTTCACCATCGAGAGATTGGGCCAAAAATGATATAATAATGTAAACGATATGTTGGTTTTTGAAAATCACTTCATGTACTCTGTCTCGAACGAGTGTTATCACCGCTTTTGAGAGCGATGGCCGATCATAAAAAGGATGAGTTAATAAACACATGCGTGTAGCTTGGTGCAGTTTATCTGCAACAAATTCTGAACAAACAAGGGGGGAGGGAGGGTATGGAATTTGTGTTCAGAATCGAGTTTCCCACCTTCAATACCTCCTCTCTCCAGCAGGGGTTAGTAAACGACTTGCACTATTCCATGTGTACAGGCGAAAATCGCAGGTCGTCTCCGCACACTCGTGGGGGATGGGGAGGGGACGAGGAAGTGCGGGAAGGAGGGATTTATTGAATGCACATGAGCTGATCCTGGGTACCCTGAACACGTATGCAATATTTGTTGGAGATTGGTCCTGGCGTTTTCGATTCTATAACTCTCAGATGTACATACCCACAGAGAATTGCCTTATTTTTTATAAAAGTTCGGTCACCCGATCAGGATCGGGTTACTTAGGCTTTCGTAAATCATCAATAACTTTGATGTTTAAAGGTGCAGCAAAAATTAACCCAGGAGTGCACCATGGCAATGATGGGCCACGTGGCCTCATTTCCTTGTTTGAGGTCAGTTTCTCTTCTGTCTCATGGTGTCGTGTTTTTCTATGATTTTCAGATGTACACGCACGCAGAGAGAATACACAGGAACAACTCGCTCTTATATATGGGCAGTACGTGACTTTTAAAATGACGTAATCTGCCCCCATGTGCAGAATGTGCAGAAACCCCAGGAAGCTGAAGAGATCGGGAGAAAATAAAATGGATTACATGCAATAAGGATTGTAACTTGAAATGGCTCACCAAGCCTCTGAACGGTACTTGGAGAAGTCCTGTACCTGAGAGAAAGGGCTGTGCCTCTGCACGACGAAAGACTTGTGGAACTTTTCCAGCTTGCTAAACGGGCACCTGATCGCACTGAAAACTCCAGAGCAGGTAGATCGGTGGAAGTGAAGTGGAGGGATGTAAGTTACATAATCCCCCGATGAATCGCTACCAGTGAATGGACTGTGTATCTGGATTAGGTTATTCTGAACACCGATGGGAGGAACATATCTGGGGCTTGTGCATGTACAGGGTATGTTTATTTACTACCAATTCAGGTTAGGAAGGGGGGCTCGAAAGGAGCTTTGAGGGCTGGTTTTGGTATACTGTTTGGGTGTGGGGCCACAAGAGAAATTATACTTTTTGCTTCTATTGGTAAAAGTTGAAGTGTGTGTGTGTGTGTGTGTGTGTGTGTGTGTGTGTGTGTGTGTGTGTGTGTGTGTGTGTGTGTGTGTGTGTGTGTGTGTGTGTGTGTGTGTGTGTGTGTGTGTGTGTGTGTGTGTGTGTGTGTGTGTGTGTGTGTGTGTGTGTTATATCCATGGCTAACACTAGAATCCATCCATCCATTGGAACCATACTTTGTGCAAAGCGTTGGTGCTGCCTAAGCAGTCTCCTTGGCTATTGGACACAATCCTGTATGGGTCGCCACTCCGACACAGTATGCCAGCAAGCTGGCACTCATTTTGTCAACCTCAGGATGACAGGCAGTGTCAACCCCACCTGGTATTAATTCAACAGTGAGTGGGATTTGAACTCAGGATTTAGAATCCCAAGCCAACCACCCTAACCATTAAGCCAACACCAGGCATACACTAGAATGCACGAAGAGTAAATGGTACAAATCTGTCACCTCTCAATCAAGGGTTTTTGTCATACTGTATTCCTATATTTCTGCGAGTCTGAAATTTCTTCAGCAACACAACAATTATGGTTAGTCTCAATTTCCACTCTTCCGTATAAATACTGAAAATTAGGCTTAAAAGACGATTTGAAACACAGATTTTGTGCCAGTAATGGCAGGTTAAAAGTGCCCGGCGAGTCAAACTGAATCACTGTAAACACACACACACACACACACACACACACACACACACACACACACACACACACACACACACACACACACACACACACACACACACACACACACACACACAACCTCGTTTAGCATTCACAAGTCATTTCAGAAGTCGCCTATTCCACATGAACAGGGACATGTTTTCAATATTTCTCAAATAAATCCATGACACAAAAAAAAAACTCTATTGCCATCAGAGAATCTGAAGTTCACGTTATCCCCTTCATTGTAATAATGGTGGAAGCCTCACCTCCTCCTGATAACTTGCTTGGTAGGTTTTCTCCAAATGCCGTTTCAGGAAGGACAGACTTATTTTGTTGATAGGGGGGTTGAAGAAGTAGTCATCCATTAACCTGTAACAAACAAAATGGCCAGGTGAGTTAGTCCAAAGATCATACCTTATGTTCATGTGGTCTTTGCAAATCTGGTCATGGCTGCATTGCTAATACTGTCGACAGCTCCCACATCCCGAGTCTCGTTCACAACATATGAAATTAGGTCATGAACTACCGTTGGGTAAAGAAATCGGTCATCAGCTACCTTGAGGTGGGGAATCATCCTCACTTTGTGTGTAGCACATGGCTGCTGGTTTTAGTCCAGTAGATATGTAGAATGTGAGGCCAAGATGTTCACTTCCGGAAGAAAGCATGAAAATTTGTATATTGGGGTTTTTGAGTATGCTGAATCCATTTCTAACTGGATCCACACTGGCAAACGAAGGGATCACACTCAAAATCAAGAAATCCAAGATGGCCACCCTGCGTATTGCCGATTTTGATATTTCGTCAGAGCTTTGGTTCTATTTGACATAAAAACATGATCTTGGTGCCGATTTATAGGTTTTTAGGGTCAAAGAATTCAATTAGATGCCTTAAAATACCATAAAATGTGATTGGAACAAAATCCAAGATGGTTGTCCTCTGTAGGTAATGCAAATATCAATCTCGTTTTTTTTTTTCTGTTTGGCATAGAACATGATCTTATGGCTTAATATAGGTTTTTAGGGACAAGAAATTCAATTACGTTGCTTAAATTACATTGTATTCAGAACAAGATCCACAAAAGTCATCAAAACACTTAACACATAGGGTGAACAATTCAATGAATTAATGCTTTATTTTTGTTTAATTCTCAGGAAGACCATACATGTATATAATTTCATTATTCTCATGTTTTATTTTGTTTTCAGAACTTGCCATTAATCTGATGGTTTGTTTTATTTTCAGAATTGGTCATTAATCTGATAATTTGTTTCATTTTCAGAACATTAATCTGATTAGGCTACATATTGTATGACTAAAACTGAAATATTTGATGTAGATATCTCAGTTATATAAATATAACAGATTTCACTTTCTTTTCAGGAAAGATGGTGACCATTCCAAGGTGCATGCCTACCTGTAACTAACCTGACGTAGAATAAACTAATATGGCAACCAAGAAAATAAAGCTGGACAGTGCTTCTATTGTGGTTTTGCCCGAAACAGATTGGACACTTTGTGCCCTATGTCAAAAACGTTCATCGGAACCGCTGAGAGACCCATCTCAATCCAAGGATGCCCATCAGTCCCGAGCTTATGATACAATAGCTGAACATATCCAGGAGCTACACTCACTTGGTGCCCTGCCAATGGACATAAATTTGTCATGTTTGGATGACGGCCAAGGTATAGCTGCAACTCTTTCCCAGCACAATGCAAAATGGCACAAAACATGCCACATGAAGTTTAGCAAAGAGAAAGTTGAGCATGCCCGCAAGAAGATAGCCAAAGTAAGAGAGGCTGAGACTTCTCCACTCAAAGGCAGACTACGAGGGGCATTCCCTGGTTCCTCCATTCAAACTGACAAAAGCCTGTCCTGCTTCTTTTGTGACGACAAAGTGGAGGAAGGTTATCATAGAGCTGCTACAGCACAGATAGACGCAAATGTTCGAAAAATGGCAACAGAGCTTCGTGATACCCGACTGCTTGCCAAGCTGTCCTCAGTTTATATGACCGCAATAGATGCTGTATACCACAAACAGTGTTTGACTGCCTTATGCAATAGACCACCAGAAATATCTGGACTCATGCCATTATTTCGAGAAAATGCTCATTCTCTGGCGATGGTAAAGCATGGTATGGATGTAATCGCTCAAGCTACAGAACTTGTACATCCTGGACAAGTCCCAATATTGACCGTTGATCAACCACTGTTTGTAATTGCCAAGAAGATACAGTGGACCTGGCCAGAAACCTACGGGGAAGACAAGTTTGTGGTGATGATGGGCGGTTTGCATATCGAGATGGCCTTGCTCAAAGTTCTAGGAGACTGGCTAGATGGCAGTGGATGGGTGAGTGTGATGACGACTGCAAACGTTACAACTGATGGTAGAGGTGATGCTCTCAAGAAGGGATCGTTCACAGCCCGTTCTCAGTGGGCTCATCAAGTAACAGCTGCTGCACTTTTTTGCTTGTGTAACCAAGCATACAATTCCTACAAAATGGAAGTTGAGGCAGAAGCAAATCCAGCGATGTCATTCAATGACTGGTGCACACACATGCAGACTCAGCATCCCCAATTTCAATACTGGAGCAAAACCTTCAACCTTGAAGTTCTCTTCCTTCAGTTCATGCAATCACAGCGTGAAGGAAACTTTGAGCTATACATTAGCACCCTGGGGAGAATAGTGCCTTGGATGTTTGTCATGGATCACTTCCACTATGCCAAGTGGTTACCAGTTCATGTGTAAGATTTAATGCAGCTACATGTTTCTGGGCTTCAACCATGTTCACACGAAGAAGCAGACGACCGAATGATGCTTCACTGCTTCCATGCCTGCACCAATGGCATGAAGAGGATCATGGTGCACGCTACTGACACGGACGTCTTAGTTCTAGCCATTGTGACTGCAATCAGCATGGAAGATTGTGAACTTTGGTTAGCTTTTGGCCATGGTGCACACTTTCGGTATATTGGAGCACATGTCATTGCCAGTGAGCTTGGCAATGATTACTGCAGAGGCCTCCCATTTATGCACGCCATATCAGGATGTGACACGGTGTCTTCATTGAGCTCCGTCGGTAAGAAGACCGCTTGGGAAGTATGGAAATCATTTCCAGACATCACTGAAGTATTTCTACGGCTGTCTGCTACTCCCGATGAAGTTACAGAAGCTGACCTGAAGGAACTTGAAAGATATGTGGTTATGCTGTACTCTCGCACGTCACAACTCACTGATGTGAATGAAGCCAGGAAGCATCTCTTCTCCTACTGTAATCTGAAGCTGGAGAACATCCCACCGACGTGCAGCACTTCTACAACATGTAAAGCGTGCTGCTTACCAAGCAGGATCAGTCTGGGGTCAGGCATTGGAGGCCAATCCAACACTTCCAAGTCCTTCCGAGTGGGGGTGGCAACTCGACAGTGAGCGAATCTGGGTGCCCTTATGGAGTACCCTGCCAGAAGCATCAAAGGGCTGCAGAGAACTTATTAAGTGTGCATGTAAAAAACGGTGCACAGGAAGATGCCAGTGTGCTAAAGCAAGCCTCCCGTGCACACAGCTGTGTTTTTGTGGTGGACAATGTGCAGACGTGGACAGTGTCCTAGATTAAGTTCCTTTTTTGACATTTGTAATACAATTCAAACTCATTTCATCTAGTTTGCTATTATATCAGTAAAACCGTTTATTCCCTGCACATTCCCAATAATGGAAAAAAATGACAAGTGTACATCTCTATTCTTTGTGAATTATGAGTGTGAACAATATTGCTCTCAATGGTTCATCGAAATTTGTTAAGTGTAACTGGATCTTCCTACTGATACATTTTATAGTAATAAAAAATGCTTTATTGAATTTCTTGTCGCTAAAAACCTATATTTAGCCATAAGATCATGTTCTCTGTCAAACAGAAAAAAAAAAACCAACGACATTGATATTTGCATTACCTACAGAGGACAGCCATCTTGAATTTTGTTCCAATCACATTTTATGGTATTTTAAGGCATCTCATTGAATTCTTTGACCCTAAAAACCTATAAATCGGCATCAAGATCATGTTTTTATGTCAAATAGAACCAAAGTTCTGACGAAATATCAAAATCGGCAATACGCAGGGCGGCCATCTTGGATTTCTTGATTTTGAGTGTGATCCCCTGGTTTGCAAGCATGGATCCGGTTAAATATGGATTCAGCATACTCAAAAACCCCTACATACAAATTTTCATGCTTTCTTCCGGAAGTGAACATCTTTTTGACATATCAACTGGACTATTTGCATCATTGCTGGGGGACATGGATGTGCCACTGATGCAGTGTCCTCTGTAGATTGGAGCAAAAATTTGAAATTTGTTCAGGGTGCTGGCGATAGATCGCCGACTCTTCACGAAGGACACCATGGGATCTTTAACATCCACCAACTAATGCAGGCAGATGGGATTCCCGTTTAACGTCCATCCGAAGGACGGCGCACACATTGAAAAAACACCCTGCCTGTGAAACACCGGGATAACATTTTATAGCTGGGTCGGGATTCTAACCCACATAAGACAGCTTAGAGGCAAGTGTGCGTACCTCTAGGCCATCCTGCTGGCATCAAGCCACTGAATGGTTGGTTGAAGACAACCCCTGAGATTTCCCAACCTAACGACTGTGAGCATTCATTAAAAACAGCCAACCACCACCTCATCTAAAAACAGCAACAATATTCCATTACCAATGAACCATTCAAAAATTGAGACCTAGACTAGCACACGTATCCAGCTGGGCTCACCAATCGTTCTTGATGACCTCGACAAAGTGCATGTCACTCTTTTGCATTATCTGCTTGTATCCAATTGTGATGGGTAAAAGTGGGGCCCGCTCCTTGGCTAGTCGCTCTTGCAGACTCTCCACCAGTGAGGAACGGCTTGTGCTCAGGCGACGGTCAGCTCGAACCGCCAACATCCCGTTTTGGGTCTTGGGGATGCCTTGCCAGGACGAGCTCATCTGAAATTGATAGGAGGTCCAAAGAATCAGAACATCACAACCGGCGAACAGTAAGGCTGTCTGGCCAAACTTAGCATTCTTCATTCACATGAAAAGCCATGCAACGCTGAGCATCTCTCACCCGACATTAAAACAAAGCCAAAACTGCCGACAAGCAGGAGGCACCAACGCACCTTCCTGCAATTCCTGGGACCAACACCAATGGCTGGCTCGCAAACACGAGCTCGCTTTGGGAAGAAGGACAGACATGTACAGGCTTTGGACGGACAAAAAGCAAGGAAGTAGAAAAGCATACAGAGACAGACCATAAAGTCAAAGTATCACTTTACTACAGCACACATCTTGAAAAGGATCTCAACCAGAATGTATCTAACATGTGAAATCACATGGCTCTCACCTGCAAGTGAATTAATTACTCGGATGTGAAATTGGCTGCAAAATGGCACATTTTACATCGTCCATCAGGTCTGTGAAAAGGTGGTTTTCACTGAAATAAGTACCATTTGTCGTCCAATGTGTGGTTTTTATACGGGGTGTAAGATGAAAAACAAAAAATTATCATGATCAGATATAGTGAAACGAAGTTGATTTAAACAAAACTGTTTATTTACTGTTTGGGTTTGGTGAAATTGTTTCGCTCAAATAAGATGTGAAAAACAGAGTGTACCTTTCTTCAAATCCACTTTTTCTTCTCGTTTGTTGTTGGAAATATGTTTGTTTACAAGGATATTATAAATGACACTCAGTCGTTGTTGTGGTTACACTTGAAAAAAATTTGCGTCATGGCATGTAACATAAGAATCACAACTAAACTGCCGACCAACGACGAGCCGAGTGTGTCCACACAAATTACTTTCAGATTCATCAGAGTTTTTGGGGGTTTTTTTGTATACAAAGCTAAGGCTCGTGGAAGAGCTAGAACACTGAACGGATCAGGATGCAATAGAACAAAAGGAACAGCAGAGAGAGAGAGAGGGGGGAAACACCAACAGCAAAGTCGAAGGACTAAATAGAGGGAGACTTGGACAAAGACAAAACAATGGGTGTGGGGAGGAATGGGGAGTATGGGAGGACACACGGGGTGTACAAGATGGATACAGAAGCAAACACTCAAGAAGGAAAAACTGGAATTTGGAAGGAGGTTGACTTGTGGGAGTGGCGGGGTGATGGAGGGTTAAAAATCCATGGTTTTGGATTGGGGACAATCTGAGATGGTGGTGAACAGCTCTCTTGAATGCCTGGAGAGAAGAATGAGATTGAGGAGAATGTGGAAGTTGTAACAGGTGGGAAAAAAGAGAACAAATGAGTGGAGGTGAGCAGTGATCCTGGATTTTGATACTTTCACCAGAAGGGGGTTGAAGGTGGACCGAATGTTGCCTGCAGAAACCTGGGGGGACAAAGCCTGGAAAGAGCAGAGGGTGCAAGACCAGAAAGGAGGCAGTATAAGATAGAGATCACCGACCTGTCTGCAATGGGAAAGTGATAAGCTCATGGACTCAGCTTCATCACCAGAGATTCCAATAATCTTGAAGGCCTTGGTTTTCACGGTGTCAAGATGGGCAAGGTGCGAGGTTGGGGAGCCAGTCCAGAGTGGAGAGCAATACTCCATCAAGCTGCGGATGAAGGCCTTGGAGGTGGATAGGAGTTCAGGTGTGCCAAGGAAGGACTTTGTACGATGGAGGATGCCCAGTCAGCGACTGGCTTTGGAGGCCAACTTTGAAATGCAGTTTTCCCAATAAAGATCATGGCTGATATTGAGACCCAAGAGTTTGCATTACTGAACTTCAAGAGGATTGTTAAGAAAGTAGATTAGGAGGGTTTGCAAGACGCTCCTTTTGGAGAGAGAGATAGTGAGACTATGAGATTTGTCACGACTTAAAGACATATTCCAAGTGTTTGACCATCTTATGATTTTTTTTCAAAGGTCTGAAGAGAGGGAAGAGGCTGCAGCCTTCCTGTCTGAAGGATGAGTGATGTCAAGGTAGAGGATGGCATCATCAGTGAATATATAAAGGGGATTTTCCTGTTAGAGAGATTGTTGATGAAGATCAGGATAAAGGTTGATTCTCACTGCTCTTAAGACTACATTTGATACAATCATTAGAACATCGACATCTTCAACAATGATCGAATCTTCGTTGGAAGAACTTGTAAAATATATCACAAGCGGGACAGATATTAGTGGACATCAATGAAACTTACACATGTATTACACAGACATCAGTAGAGAATGGGTAAATACATGTGGTCCTTGCGACTTGAACCCGAGTTCCCTGGAGGAGTCATGAGCCAGGAGTTCCGATGGGAACACTAACAGGTAAACTTTTGTAACTTGAATAAACCTTGTGTCAATGAATAACAATAACAATTTTGATAATGTCATTACGCAGCGTTGGTACTTCCATGATGCAGCAAGATTCCGAAAGCAAAGATCATCGTTAGGTTTGCTTTTACCTTGGTGTTACTGCTCAAAAAGCATGATGAAAAATATTTGGTCATCGTCACGTCGACAAAATGATATGTCAATCAGTCGTGAAAAATGTTTTTAGCCTTGCCCATTTCCCAAGAGAATGGAGAGGCTATTGCAATCGGCCTGTGTGATAATGAACAAGGACGCACACAGAATATAGATCACGCATTGTCAGATCGACTGTAATCCCTGTACCCCAGTGAGGCTCTGCATTATTAAATGCTCGGTCTTGGTTACCTCCACCACCGAAGATGGACGGAGGTTATGTATTCACCTCTGTTTGTCTGTCTGTGAGTTGGATATCTCAAAAAGTTATGGCCGGATTCGGACGGAACTTTGTGGACAGGTTGTGTGCGTGACAAGGACGAATTGATTCAATATTGGTGAAGATACGGAAACAGATACTATAATTTTGAAAGTGCTTCTTCACAATTGAGGGATAGGGCCAAAAAACGACATACAGCACGATATCTCAAAAAGGTGTCGATGGATTCAGACGAAACTTGCTGGATGAGTTGGATACGTGACAAGACGAGACGATTCAATTATGGTTCAAGTCCGGATGCAAATAAAGCCCATCAGTGAGATACAAAACGTAAACTGTTCAGCATGGTGGAAGTATGCGCTTATTGAATGCCGTTCTAGGTTTCTTTGTTTTGACTCCAAATTCTGTTGTTTCGTTTTGAAGGTTGGAGGTCGAAGGCGGCAGCATCTGTACTACTTTCAATGATTGATTATTATCGATAGTTTGGCAATACTTTAAGAAAAGACCTTACTTTTTGTTAAATTTAAAAAAGAAAGCTTTGAATATGCAAGTAAAATAATTTGTAACTAATTTGGAGTGTATTGTTTATCGACAATAATTTCAGCCTGATTGCAACCAAGGCTAAGATTAGTCGTATTGTTGCGGTATTCGCGCCCGCCGGCGTGCTGACGGCCACGTAACTTGAATCGCGGCACGCCGCCCACCGGACGGACAATCCAGTCGTGACCCTCTCGGACCAACGCCAGGAACCAGTCACGGGTGGACCTTTCGGTCTCACCGCGATCGAGCCAATCAGCCCCCGCGTGGGATAGGGTTGCTCGCCAAATTCGACCTACCTAAGTACCCACGCGGAGGGTAGACCGGGCGATCGCACCTCGCCGCAGGTCGACTTCGGACACGGGCCACTTAAGCGACCCGTTCCGTACTATCGGGATAACCGAGCGGTGTTATCGTCGACCTCGACGGTTCGATTAATTATCGGGCGTATTCAGCCCACTACCAACCCTTCACGTGAAGCAAGATGAGGATTCAATGAAGGAAATGACGAAGCGAAGCGGGAAACAGTTCAACACAAAGCACATTTATTCGCGATGAACGGAAAGCACACATATTCAATTCCACCAAAAGCACACAGAAAAGAAAAACACAATTCAATTTACACAAAAAGCAAATGCGACAATGCAGATCTAATACCGATTACACGAGCACACGGCAACACTTATACAATTTTACTTCACAGACGGCGCCGACAACACATACCCAAAACCAAAGAAAAGAATACCCTCAAGGATGAGGCGGGCCTGAGGCCGAGACCGGGTCGGGCCTACCCGTCTGGTGATGAGACGCGGAGCGGCGATGGTGCCTCAACTCCGCGGGCCTCGCGGGCAGTGTCTGGTAGGGGGTGGGAAAGGGGCCCCCTTGGTCGCACTATCTCAGCGCGGGGGGAAACAGGAGGGGGTTGCTGATGCTCGGGGTATAGAGGATTTTTATTGCCCCGCGACGAGCGTCTCCACCTCGGCCAGGTCACGCTGTCGGCCTCCCTGGGGTGCAGCTCCCTGCACGACACGAGCACCCCCTCGTCTGCCCTCGCCGCCTCTCCACAGCTCCGTCCCCTCCGTTCCGACTCCAAGGCACACGACGACCAGCTCCTTCTTGCCAACTCCACCGCCCGCGAAGTCTTGACTCTCTGTTCCCTCTCGACTCTCCTACTCTCTGGACTGACGAACACGGTCGCTTTTTATCAGCCCCGTGGCTTCGCCCTCTCATCTTTGACCCCCTCCCTTCGACCTTTCACCTCGCTCCCCATTGGCCCGAGAAAAAGTGGGCGTGAATGCTTTTTGATCCATAAATTTGCATATATCGATTGCCCTCCAACGCCCTGGGGGCGGGGCCAATTCGCCCCTCGCTCACCGATTGGACGGCAAAAAGTGGGCGTGTGTCGTTTTTGATCCGTTTTTGAAGCACAAAATCCGTGATTTTGTACACGCTGTTCGGCGCGCGCCCTGCACGAGTCCAACACCGGTACCCACAGGCGGCGCAAGAACGGTGGCGATGCGACGGTTGCGAGGTGTGACGTGAAGGTCGTGGCGGTTGTGGTGAAGCGGCGTTGTGGTTGGTGGTTGATGTTGTGGTTGTGGTGGTAATCATGGCGGTTGGTCCAAAATAAAGATAGCAAAAGAAAAACGGCTATCCTGAAGAGTCGCAGCACGCATGAATGACATGTATTCCCACTAGACAACGGGTTTGGGCCTAACTACACATGTACTTACCGAGATACCTCACCTAAGGGACCTGAATGGTGGTTTGCGAATTTGGTAACCACAACAGTATTATTCGTGACAGTGCGCATTTAGTAGCCAATACAAGCATTAGTAATGCAAGTAAAAATTGTTTTCTAAAGCCCAACACTTCCCACTCTCCAAAAGTAACTATTGCACAAGGACCCTGAAAAGACAAAGTCCATCTTTACCTCTTTTCGATGTTCTTTCTGTCCATTCTCTGCTTTTTCTATCTCCTCCACTTCCTCTTCCTCTTTCACACTGGCCAGTGCTGCTTTGCGAACCTGGGCACACAAACAAGCAAAGTCATATCGTATGATACATCCTACCAACCTTTAATGATGAAAATCACGAAATGAATTTTAAATCTATAACTGTATCTATCTATAATTCCGGCAATCTCTGTGTGTGTGTCTGTCTGTCTGTTTGTCTGTCTGTCTACGACCGCCGTTTCTCGACGACCGCCTGGCCAATCTCATTGAAACTTGCCAGGAATATTGCCGGGGACCCGCGGATGTGCCTTTTCGAGGTTTGATATCGATCGGACGAGCAGTTCCCAAGGTACGGCCATTTTACTGCTTTTTCAGTGTTGAAAAGGTGTATATATGGCAGCTGAAGGTGTCGTTCCACCTTCTCACCATATCATGCCAATTTTTTCCCAAATTATTAATAACCGGACGACCACCGGTCCGATCAGATTGAAACTTGCCAGAAATATTGCCGGGGACCCGCGGATATGCCTTTTCGAGGTTTGATATCGATCGGACGAGCGGTTCCCAAGTTACGGCCATGTATCTGTGAACCAATGACAGGACACGGTGCTATGACATCACAAATGACGTCACAATTAATGTTAATTTAATTAATTCTTTCTTTTTTTTTGAAGGATTGACCCCACAATTCTTCTTCTTCGTTTGGTATGACGTCACAATTGACACTGGGGACCTGAGTATGTGCCTTTCTCTGGGTATGTGCCATACCTGGGTATGTGCCTTTCTCTGGGTATGTGCCATTCCTGGGTATGTGGCTTTCTCTGGGTATGTGCCATATCTGGGTACATGCCAAACTCCCAAGGTTTGATTATTATTCAAATTATTAATTAATCCCAAGGTTTGAATTTTCCCGAGGGAAACAGCTGTTTCCCAAGGGTTTGAAAGCTGTTTTTTCCCAAGGTTGGAATTAATCGTTGTGCTTGGTAGACATTTGTGAATACATTTACAGAGAGAGGGACGAGAGAGGAGGGGGAGAGAGAAGGTCGAGAGAGGGGGGGGAGAGAGAAGGGTGAGAGAGGAGGGGGGAGAGAGGGGGTGAGAGGGGGGGTGGCAAGAGAGGGGAGGGAGAGAGGAGGGGGAGAGAGAAGCGAGAGAGGAGGGGGAGAGAGAAGGGCCAGAGAGGGGGGTGAAAGGGGGAGAGAGAAGGGCGAGAGAGGAGGGGGTGAGAGGGGGGAGAGGGGGGTTAGAGGGGGGATGGCAAGAGAGGGGAGGGAGAGAGGAAGGGGGAGAGAGAAGGGCGGGAGAGGGGGTGAGGGGAGCAAGAGAGGGGAGGGAGAGAGGAGGGGGACAGAGGAGGGGGAGAGAGAAAGGCGAGAGGGGGGATGAGAGGGGGGCAAGAGAAGGGAGAGAGGAGGGGGAGAGAGAAGGGCGAAAGAGGAGGGTGAGAGGGGGGCAAGAGAGGGGAGGGAGAGAGGAGGGGTCAGAGGAGGAGGAGAGAGGAGGGGGAGAGAGGGGGGAAGAGGGAGGCAAGAGAGTGGACGAAGAGAGGGGGTGAGAGAGGTGGGGCGAGAGAGGTGGGGCGAGAGAGGAGGGGGACAGAGGAGGGGGGAGAGAGGGGGGAGAGAGGGAAGGTATACATATATAAAGGGCCGGTCCGATCTCATTGAAACTTGCCAGGAATATTGCCGGAGACCCGCGGATGTGCTTTTTCGAAGTTTGATATCGATCGGACGAGCGGTTCCCAAGTTACGGCTATTTATATGTCGACCAATGACAAGACTCGGTGCTATGACATCACGAATGACGTCACAATTCATGTTTATTTATTTATTATTTTTTTTTTTTTGCACAACCGCCGGGCCGATCTCATTGAAACTTGCCAGGAATATTGCCGGGGACCCGCGGATGTGCCTTTTCGAGGTTTGATATCGATCGGACTAGCGGTTCCCAAGGTACGGCCATTTTACTGCTTTTTCAGTGTTGAAAAGGTGTATATATGGCAGCTGAAGGTGTCGTTCCACCTTCTCACCATATCATGCCAATTTTTCCCAAATTATTAATAACCGGACGACCACCAGTCCGATCGGATTGAAACTTGTCAGGAATATTGCCGGGGACCCGCGGATGTGCCTTTTCGAGGTTTGATATCGATCGGACGAGCGGTTCCCAAGTTACGGCCATTTATCTGTCGACCAATGACAAGACATGGTGCTATGACATCACGAATGACGTCACAATTAATGTATATTTATTTATTTATTTTTTTTTTTGCACGATTGACGATCCGATCTGATTGAAACTTGCCAGGAATATTGCTGGGGACCCACGGATGTGCCTTTTCGAGGTTTGATATTAATCGGACGAGCGGTTCCCAAGTTACGGCCATTTATCTGTCGACCAATATCTGCGAGAGAGGGGGATGGGAGAGGGGGGATGAGAGTGGGGACGAGAGAGAGGGGCTAGCGAGGAGGGGGGAGAGAGGAAGGGCAAGACTAGGGAGGAGAGAGGGGCAAGAGAGGGGGAGAGAGAGGGGCAAGAGAGGGGGAGAGAGGGGGTGGGAGTGGGGACGAGAGAGAGAGCAAGAGAGGGGCGGGAGAGGGGGTGTGAGAGGGGTGTGAGAGGGGGTGTGAGAGGGGGTGGGAGAGGGGGTGGGAGAGGGGGTGGGAGAGGGGGTGGGAGAGGGGGTGGGAGAGGGGCGAGAGAGGAGGGGGAGAGAGGAGGGGCGAGACTAGGGGTGAGAGAGGGGGAAGAGAGGGGGAAGAGAGGGGGAAGAGAGGAGGGGTGAGACCAGGGGTGAGAGAGGGGGAGAGAGTGGGGGAGAGAGTGGGGGGAGAGAGTGGGGGGACAGAGAGGGGGGAGAGAGAGGGGAGGGAGGGGGCAAGAGAGGGGCGAGGGAGGGGAGGGAGAGAGGGGGTGAGAGAGAGGGGGCATCACAATTCAAGAGAGGGGAGAGAGGAGGGGGCGAGAGAGGGGGTGAGAGTGGGGGTGAGAGAGGGGGCGAGAGAGGGGGGGTGAGAGTGGGGGTGAGAGAGAGAGCGAGACAGGAGGGGAGAGAGAGGAGGGGCGAGAATAGGGGGGAGCGAGGAGGGCAAGAGAGTGGGGGCGTCACAATTCTTCTTCGTTTGATATGACGTCACAATTGACGCTGGGGCCCTATGTTTCCCAGGTGTTTCCCAAGTTATGGCCATTTATGATACGGTTGGTCCGATCTAATTGAAATCATGCCCCAATCCAGTCGTCGTTTATGCACCTATGGGCCCGCCCCTACGGGCCCGTACTAGTACCTCTATAAATGTGAGTTGCACGATTGCATCTGAAAGGGATAAACATCATAACCACAGCATGCATAATAATGAATGATATCTCATTTAAGAGCTCTTGGGTCAACTACGGACAGTGCATGTGGAGGTTTACAAAGGTCAATATTCACGCAACTTAGAGTTATGTGCATTTTTCGTGGCTCGGTTGCACACACGGGCGCGGTATAGACTCAGAGTCGGTGGTTCACACACCTACTAACCTTTTCTTAGGTGTGTGACATACATGCTCCTTCCCGACCTTCACTCCTATCTCATCTCAACCTCATTTCCATTATCTTCCCACACTTTCCCTACCCTCCTTTCCTTTTCCTATTACCCTCCACTCTTCTATCTCTATCACCACCAACGCCCAACCCAACCT
>NC_140977.1:40016547-40104047 GCF_056783735.1 Eptatretus burgeri | reverse complement strand
TGTGCTGCATACGAACAAAGAAGAAGATTTGAGCAACTTGGCAGACAAGCAGCAAAATGGTATTTTTATAAACAATGGCACCTTGCCATTCTACGTTTTCAAGCATTTAATCTCCAACTTATTGTGAAAATAAGAACAATGAAACGTTAACAAATATATCGAATAAATAAGATTCATCGTTTGTCTGTCTGTCCGCGTTTTTTGCAAGGACGCTGGACTGACAACCACCAAATTTGGCACACAGACCAAGTCCAACCCGGGGATTGTCCTAAATGTATTTTCATCCACAACCTCAGCTTTTAAAGACCCCGAAGAACCATAAGACCTTTCTTTTTTTTACATGCTTGAAAGATTAGAATATATGTTTGAAAAAACACTTTCTTCATGCTTGCGAGATAAGACCCCTTCAGACTCCGAAGACCCAATGACCCATAAGACCCTTACGACCATTGAAATCCACGAGCACAATTAAGACACTTTAAAACCCCGAATATCCCAAAGATGGTTAAGATCCCAAAGGCTCTTGAAGACCCCAAAGACCCCGAAGACCTTTTAAGACCCTCAAGTCTTGAAGACCCTTAAGAACCCTCAGAGCCTGAAGACCACGAAGACCCTTAAGAACTGGAAGACCCCAAACACCATTTAAGACCTCAAAGATCCGAACACCCCAATGACCTGTTAGATCCTAAAGACCTGAAAGAACCTTAAGACCTCAAAGACTTAAGATCCCTTTACCCACTGGTTTTCCCTTCAGACCCCCTTCCCAACTTGTGTTCCTTTAAGACCCCCTTACGCACGAGTGTTCCCTGAACACCCCTTTACCCACTGGCATTCCCTAAAGACCCCTTTACCCACTGGTGTTCCCTTAAGACCCCTTTACCCACTGGTTTTCCCTTCAGACCCCCTTACTCACTCGTGTTCCCTGAACACCCCTTTACCCACTGGTGTTCCCTGAAGACCCCTTTACCCACTGGTGTTCCCTGAAGAACCCTTTACCCACTGGTGTTCACTGAAGACCCCTTTACCCACTGTTGTTCTGGCTCTCCTGCCCCCTACACAGTTTCCCCCACCCCATCGGTTCTCCTGCCCCCCTGCCCCCGATCCGCCGGTCCCATTCTTAGCCCTGCTGGTTCTCCTGCTTCTCCCACTTCTCAGTACCCCTCCACCTGGGCAATGCCGGGTAACCCCGCTAGTAAGTAATAAACGTCAAAAAGACTGCTTGCATGCAGTGACATCATAGGTGGAAAGCATTGAAAATCGAGTAAAATGGTTATCTTGAAACCACTTAGTATTTCTGGATATTCAAAACTTCATTTATTGAGGATTTTGATATTTTCATTTTGTGAGGAACATGAAACTAATGTTGTTAGATTTTTTAAATGTTAAATTGTATTTCTCCACCACATTAGACTTATTCCAAAATTGTAGCTCCGACTGCCTCCAAATCCTTAAACCAACTTAAGTGAGAAAATGAAATATTCACCTTGTCACCGCCAGGGCGCCCTCGAGTCAAATCTATCCCACCAGCGCACTCAGCTCTGGCAGTCCGACTCGCTTCATGTGTTGAACTTGTACCATCCGAACCAGCATGGGCGGCCGGCCTTGCCTCGTTTGTCACCATTCCATCCTGCATGGGCCATTAGAAATGCCACATACAAAATTAGAATCCTCAACAAAAGTTTTACAATCAATGTGCTGCACTAATTTTCATCTACAATGGAGATCACAGAATTGAGACACACAAAGATTTACTGCAGCAGCAATAATAAAACTGTGGTTAAAGTGAATTTCAGAATGCGGATGTTTTCCTGTCGTTCTCAAAGATAGTTTCATCAAAAGCTTGTCAAAAAAACACTACCTGCATTGTCCTGTTCGCACCGCAAGTGATCCATGCTGTGCCACAACAAATGTAGATGTGCACAGCCGATCGCTTTTTTTTTTGTTTTTTGTTTTTAATTCTTACAAAGTCAAGGCTCATGGAAGAGCAAGAACACTGCACAGACCAAAAGACAACAAAACAAAAGGAACAGTAGAGAGAGGGGTAAACACCAACAGCAGAGTTGAAGGACTTGGGGAAATAAGAGATTTGAGGAGGAAACCGAACGTTGCACAAGGGTGCAACTAGGTGGTCAAGATGGATACGGAAGCAAACTCTCAGGAAGGAAAAACTTGAGATTCGGAAGGAGGTGGGATTAGGGGTGTGGGTAGGGGGCAGGGTTAACAGGGGTAGAAAAAAAATCATGGTTTTGGATGGGGGATGATCTGAGATGGTGGTGAACAGCATTTGAGACAAATACTTGAACTGCCAAGAAATACTTGTACAACCAAAAGGAGTACATCTGTCTTTCATGCAGGAATGAACCATTTCATTACATCATACACAGAAAGAGTGTATGCACAAAGCTGAACACAACCTGACAACCCGAGAAGTGTACCTGTTGTGTTCCATCACTCGATGGTTTCACATTCGAGACTTGCGTGTTGGGTAACGGGTGTGCCCAGGGGTACAACAAACAGCCGCCGAAAGGAAGGACAGCGGGTCCTTCGTCCTTCCACCACACAGGCCGCTCACCACTCATGTACCCAGAGATTAGGAACGTTCTCATTCCTGCAATCAACGCAGTTTGTGAAGCATCGGGGTCAGTATGTGAGCCCACGTGCTTTTAGCATGTTTCAAATAATATGGTATCACAATGACATGGAATAGGGCGATGTGAATTGAACTGGTTACTTGCGGCATCAAATGAAAGCCGACAAGTGTCCCTTATGCAAATAAACATTCTGCCAAATCATCGATGCAGGTGCACAGGACAAGTGTTACAAAAATCCATAGAATCACTGCACCGATGCAAATGTTAACTGAAAAACACATTTTCACTGGAAGTTCTGACAGGAAGAACCAGAAGTGCAGCTGGAAGGAAGGCTGAGACTCCAGGCCAAAGAGGTAAACACACTCACCTCTAAGCTCTCTAACCTGGGTTTGAATCCTGACCCAGTTATGAAATTTCATCCCGGTGTTTCACAGGCAGGGCGATTCATCAATATGTGTGCCTTCCCTCAGATGGATGTTAAGCTGGGTGTCCCGTCTGCCAACATTAGTTGGTGGATGTTAAATATCCCACAGCATCCTACGTGAAGAGTACATGAGCTATCCCCGGCACGCAGAAAAAATTACAGATTCCTGCACTAACCTACTCAGTTGAACATCAGGCCGGGCAATCCAGTTCTTGAAAGACAGACCAAAAACTTTCCCCGGACAACCCCACGAGATGAGAATAATTGTGGCTGTTAAAGTCTCATCTTCTCTGTGTATTTATGAATACAGTATATGAGGATTGATGAAGATGAAATGTGTGGCATCCAATCATGCAATAACCGCTCGACATACAAGGATGTTCCACTTCTCGTCGGAAAGATCACGGGCATATTTACAAAGCTAAAATTTCACTAGTTCCAGCTCGTATATGCGACAAAACACAAACACAATATTACTGAACTGAGCTTCAACAATTTTTTTCCAAGATCTTGCAAAAAGGCCAGAACAACAACAAAAAGAAGGCAAGCACTGTGGTGGTATCGAACTGAACCAGCTTTATATTAATTAATTGTACACCCCCACCTCGTGTCATCCCTCATCCTGACCCATGCTCTCCATTACAACCATTAGCTGAAGGGCCAACCTACAATGGGCACTTAAAACTTAAATACTGTTCTTCTCAAATAGCTCATATAACCATGTTCTGTAATAGTTGCATTAGTTAACTAGTTTCAAACTTGATTATTTTGTGTGCACAAATATCTTTACAATTGAATTCTAGCTCGTTTCCAATCCACTTCTGGGCGAGCACGCACACCACCAGGAGGCGCTATTTTGGCGGGATTTCACATACATACATACATACATACATACATACATACATAATAGCTGCTTTACAGTAACATTAACCCTTCCTCACCCAACCTTTTAACTTGCTGGTTTAAGTGTTCCTTCTCCTTCTCAACCTCCCTCCCCAACCTGTTCATTTGCCCCCTTGCCAGTTGTGCCCAGTTGTTTCCCCCACTACCCCTTTGTCAATTTAACCTTGCTCTTCCATGAGCCTCACTCTTGTAAAGAGAGGAAAAAAAGACCTCAGAGGCAGTTAGCAAACTGCAGGTAGCACCTGGGTCATGGTCAAAGCACTACCTGCAGTGTCTTACCGTTTTCTTCAGCACCTCGAGCTGATCATGTCAAACCTTAAGAAATAAATTGTTTGACTCTCACCACCAGGCACATTCATTTTATCCTGTCACACAGAATATTACCACCATGGACCCTTTGGACTTGCCCCATGAATATTTGACTCTCATGGACTGTTATGCCGTGGAGTGACATCAAGGAAAAGCTGTCAACGTGTATAAAGTACTCCAATGGCTCAGCATCTCAAACAGCCTCGAACACTCAAACCTCGCACCGGCCTTTTCGGGGTGGGGTGGAGAGGTGAAAGGCAAATCACTGGTGCCTTAAAACCAGTTGCTTTGGGCACATGTGGCTCATTAGCCTTGGGAGGCAGCTCATCAGGGAGAAGGAAACTCTGAATCCAAATCTTCCACTGCGTTGCGTTTCAGGATTTTAAACCAAAGGCTAAGGGCCGAATTTACGAAAGGCGTTTAAGAGCTAGATGCGTGTAGAATGGCAAATCATGCGATGATCACCTGTTCAAAGTTATTTGCTACTCACCGAAGAGTGATTATCTAATGCACGATCAAAACCTAATCACAAAGATTTAAATAACAAAAAGTTTTACACATCAGCGAGGGCATGTTTACGAGTGCGTTTAAGGCAGTGAAGCAAGCATTGCATGGCTTATCATTGGTAGTTTACATGGGATGTTTGCTTGCATTGGTTTGAGGAGGCAGAAGATAGGAATAGGGCAGTTCGCCAAAGTGCATTGAGAATCTTCGAGGATAGATGCAATCCTCTAGAGAAGTATGACAATATCAAAGTTGTCTGGAGTTGCAGACTCGAAGGAATCATCTAGTGTAAGATGACCTGCATCAACCGAAAATGAGGAGCAATGCGCTCAATCCCCTCCAACGATTGTCCGTGGCGCTGCGATTCGATACAAGTGCATCGTTTCAATTGATGTTGCACACACATGCAGTGTTTCACAGGACAGGCTATTCGGCTGTCTAGACGCGCACAACTAAACAGCTGTTTATCTCCCTTCATAAATTACTATCCAGACGGGTGATTAAATGTGTGCGTATAACAATGTTTTTGTCAGCGTTTAAGAGGTAGGCGTGTGTTAGCAAAACACCTTTCATAAATTTGGCCCTAAGAGTTTGACAGGGTAAAGGCAGCAATCCTTTATAAAGGAGGTGGCATTTGCATTCGTTAACCCGTGGGCCGCCCTTGGGCAAGGTGTACTACCCCACTGTAGCCTCCCGACCGGGGTTACGTGAAGCCATGGGAGCAGGTGGACGATGGCCATGTAGACAGCTGGCACATATTGCCAGTAATGGCTGCATGGCCATCATGCGAGGCAAATAATTTGCTTCTGGAGAACAATGGCTATGACAAGCCATCCAGTAGAGAGAGTGCCTGGAAAGAAGGCAATTGCAAATCACATCCGTACATGCCAAGAAAACAATCATGATTAGAAATCTAATCGATAAAGATATGGTGCTGGATGATGAGCCCCTCAGGTTTGAAAGCACCTAAAATGGTGAATGGGGAAGAGCAAAGTGTTTTGATGAGTATGACTGGCTGTTACAATGGGATCAAACCCACAAGGAAATCCAGTCGCTGAGGTCACCAGAACTGAACATCCCACTCTGAACTTCTCAAATGTTCACAAAATTGGAACATGGAATGTAAGGTCAATGAATCAGGGAAAGGTAGATGTTATCAAGAGAGAAATGGAGAGGACAAGAACTGAAAATTTGGGGATAAGTAAACTGATATGGACTGGTTTGGGGTAGTTTGCATCTGACAATTACAAAGTGTTCTTTTCTGGTCACAGGATTAGTAAAAATAATGGAGTGGCAGTGATTTGCAACGAGATAGCAGAGTCAGTTCTGCGATATAACCCAGTCAATGATATAGGTTAATGTCAGTGAAGTTGAAAGGACATCCAGTGAACACCACCATCATTCAGATATATGCTCAACTTCTGTAGCAGATGAAAATGTGGAGGAGTTTCATGGAAAGTTGCAGGAACTCCTATAACAGGTGCCAAAAGAAGGTGTATAAATTATTACGAGCAACTTGGCGCTTTGTTGATGAGATATTGAGGGGGGGGGAGAAAGAAGGAGAGCAGGGAGAGAGGAGGGAGGGGAAGGATAGAGAAGGGCAAAAGAAAGGAGTGAGGAGGGATGCAAGAGAGGGAGAGGATGGAGGGAAGGTGGAGAGGGGGAGAGAGAGAGAGAGAGAGAGAGAGAGAGAGAGAGAGAGAGAGAGAGAGAGAGAGAGAGAGAGAGAGAGAGAGAGAGAGAGAGAGAGAGAGAGAGAGGGGGAGAGAGGGAGAGAGGGGAGAGAGGGGGAGAGAGGGGGAGAGAGGGGGAGAGAGGGGGTGAGAGGGGGAGAGAGGTAGAGAGAGGGAGAGAGAGAGAGAGAGAGAGAGAGAGAGAGAGAGAGAGAGAGAGAGAGAGAGAGAGAGAGAGAGAGAGAGAGAGAGAGAGAGAGAGAGAGAGAGAGAGAGAGAGAGAAATAGGGGTGGGAGGGAGAGGGGTGGGAGAGAGAGAGGGGGAGAGAGAGGGAGAAGAGAGAGAGGGGGGGCAGGGAGTGGAGAGTGAGGGGAGGGGGAGTGAAGGGAGGGGAGAAGGGGGGATCCGCAGGCAGGTTGGTGGTCTTTCTGTCTTCTACCTGTCCTCTCCGGTCTCGCCCCCCCCCGCCGTGTCTGCGATTTGTCCCCACCACATTTCCGCAGGGCGCTCAAGGTCCGCCAACAACTCCCTTCTGGTAAAACTACCAAAATCACGAATCACTGCTCACCTTCACTCTTTCATTCCTCTTTTTTCCTGCCTTTGGAATAAACTCCCTCACTCTGTTCAATCCCATTCTTCCCTCCATGCCTTCAAAACAGCTGTTCACCACCACCACTTATCGTCCTCCATCCAAATCCTCGATCTTTTCTACCTCCGTTTATCCACCCCAAACCCACCTCCTTCAAATTCCCTGCTTTCCTTCCTGAAAGTCCCTGTAATGTCCATCTCGTATACCCCATGTCCCGCGCCCCATCCCTCTCCCTTCCACAGATCTCCTAATGTCTCTGTTCCCCACTGTTTTGTCCTTCCCACTCCCGCCCCTCTCGTCTCATGCCTCCCTTGCTGTGCGTTGTTTGTTAGCTCTCATACGAGCCTCGACAAGGTATACAAAAAAAACAAGATGTGACATCCAGTATAATGACACACATTGATGAATCACCCTGCCCATGAAACACTGGGATGACAGTTTCTAGCCTGGGTCAGGATTCAAACCGAGGCTAGACAGCTTAGAGAGGGCATGCGTATCTGTCAGCTACCCTGCCCTGATGTTAACAAAATGTTTCATTTTTTATATTTATTTATCGACGTTGAAGTGACCACAAAACAACGCGGGGCTATTGCAGATGAGTCGCCCCTGAACATTGTTCAAGTCGATTGATGTGCAGTATTCAGTGACTGTACGAATACTGTAAGTCAGGTCCAGTATGGGAGCATGTGCCGGAGCAGTGCGTCACTGCATCCACTTCCCCCAGTACTCCAGGGGCCTCCATCTGGCCAACCCCCAGGCAGATGCCTGGTCCATCCCCATCTCCTTAAGATGCTGATCAACCTGCTGCAACCACGAGGCATGTGGTCAGCCCATTGGCCTCCTCCACTCACAAGGCTCCCTCACTGAGAGAATCTCCTGAGCAGGATCAGTGTCAGGAAAATGAGCCACGTGTTCACACAGCCGCAGCTGACGCTCATGGACTATACAGGTAACAAATCTCATCTGAGTCTCTCTCAGCAACCACTCGTTGGATACAAAGTCGGACTAGTGAGAACCAGGGATTCTCCGAAGAGACCTGTTACTGAAGGAGTCAAGTCTCCGTCTTAGATCCCTGGTCAGAATCCAAGTCTCACATCTGTAGAGCAAGACTGGAAGCACCAAGGACCTGAAGACTCGGACTTTCGTCCTCCTGCATAGGTACCGACAGTGCCACACCTCATGGTCCAGTGAATCCATGGCTCCCCAGGCCCAACCCAGACATATATTGACCTCTGGCTCACAGCCACCGGAGACATGACTATTATTGCCAAGGTATGGGAATCTCTCCGTGACCTCAATATCCTCACCACAAACAGGTACAGAAAAGATAGCAGGATCCAAGTGTCAATGAAAGCCTGTATCTTAGTTTTTACCCAGGAAAACCATAATCCCATCAGCTCTGACTCCTCATTCAGTGCCTTGAGGGCCCCCAAAAGGTATATCCAGTCTCCACAAAGATTACTGCATCGTCTGTGAAATCAAGGTCAGAGATCTTGATACTCCCAAACGATGCACCGCCGTTTGATCTCTCCAACATAATTCCCAGAATCCAGTCCATACAAGTTCTGAAAAGTGTGGGGACCAGAACACACCACTGACAAACTCCAATCACAACTGGAAATAAGTCGGAGATGGAACCACCACACCTCACAGCACTCTCAGTACCAGAGTATAGTTCAGACATCAGATTGATCAGTTTTGGTGGCACCCCATGAAGACCGAGAATCCTCCAGAGGGCATCCTGATTCACTGAATCGAACGCTTTTCAGAGATCAACATAGGCTGCAAGCAGCCCCTGCCGAAACTCTCGTCTGCGTTTGGTGAGGACCCGGAGAGCAAGGATACGGTCAATCGTTGACCTCTTTGGTGTAAACCTGACTGCTCTGGGCGCTGGTGCTCAAGCAGATGATGGTGAACCCTATCAAGAATTATCCGCAAAGACCTTGCCCAGCATTGAGAGCAGCATCATCCCTCGGTAGTTGCAGTCCTGGTGATCACCCTTCCCTTTCCAGAGAGGGAAAACAAGGCCCCTCTTCCAGTCAGTTGGGATGATGCCTGCGCTCCAAACAGAGGACAGAACTGCATGCAACAACACGAGTACAGTATTTCCACCAGCCTTGAGAAGTTCAGCATGGATTTCACAGATCACAGGAGCTTTACCCAATTTCAACCGGTTCACCACAGCCCGTGTTTCCACAAATGAAGGCGGTTCATAGTTGATCGGAGGGTCAGCAATCGGGAAAGTAACACCCCTGACATCCATCTCAACAGCTTGTGGATCAGTCTGGGATAGCCATGCAAAGTAACCGGCCCGGCGGGCCTTCACTTCGGACTCCTCTGACAAGAGCCCACCACCCTCCGCTCTAACTGCAATACACCGAGGAATGGGCTTGGAGGAACGCAATGCGTGAATTCCCCTGTAAGCAGGACAAGAATCACTTGACCACAGGTGATGCTCTACCCCCTCACAGATTCCTCGCACATGGGTCTCCTTGTCTACCCTCAGTGCACATACAATTTTATGCCTCAACTCCCTGAATAGCTCAGCTCTGCCATTTCACCTGGCCCTGTGACTCTGATCAATGGTGTCCAGTGTCCCTTGGGAGACAAAGTTCTTCTTCGCCTGACATTGGGTTCCAAGACATCCACGGGCAGCATCAAGGACAGTGGTCTTGAAGGCACCCCACAACTCTTCAGGATTCCCCAAAGCACCTATATCCCCCAAATCCTCACTCAGCCTGTTTGCAAACTCCTCAGCTTACCCTCTCATCCTTGAGCTTGCCAACATCCAGCCAAGGCTGGGATGGCACCATTCTCCCACATTAAAGTCTGTGATGGGAAAGTGATAGGCCCATCGACTCGGCTTCATCGCGGAAGATTCCAATGCTCATGAAGGCCTTTGTTTCCACGGCATCTTCTCACATAAAGCCAGCAACTGTTATTAAATAAAGAACTCAAATGCTTTGGTTGCTTTCGAGTTCGTGCTCACTCGTGAAGACCACCTGACCAGACATTCACACAATCATGAACATACGCAGAGCATTTATGTATGATAATTAATTAATCAATGTTTTGTTTTTTTGTGACCCAAATTGATATATTCTTCAAATTGGCAATATTATTCACAATGACTTCTTATATTATATTATATTCAGACATTTTTCCCATACCCTTTAACATATTCAACTGAATTTTGGTGCATGACTTTATTATGATAAGTTACAGAACAAGTTCGAGTTTCAGGGCATTTCGTCAATTTTTCGTGTGGTTGTGCCCTTTTTGGACTTAGAAAATATCACATCGGTCGGGGGCATGTATTGCAAAGCAATTCTTGCTCTTGTTTTTACATGTTCTATGGCTCGTGGAAGAGCTGTCACACAAATCATCTGCACTAACACACAAGCACACAGACAACAGACAAACACAAGCCTTGGGATAAGTGACGCAACTTCCTGGGAGACCTGGGGTTCCAGCGACACTATCTTGAGAAACGCTTTTCTCTCCACAGTCAGAGGGGCAATAGAGGAGAATCCCCCTCCCCCCACCGTCCCCTTTTTTACCCTCATCGTATCGAAACCTCCAGGGTTTATCAGTGCTCTATCCTATAAGTGCTGATCGTCAAATGTGGAAGCAGAACGTACCATTTTTAAAGCCTTTGGTATGACTCGGTCAGGGTCGGAATTCAACCTCCAACCTACCAGACTCAGAGTGGATGCTCTGACAGTCACAGAGTCCACATTTAAACATATGGTTGGGGGTTTCAATAACTGGCATCACACTAAACTTTGGAAATTTGTGTCCTGTTCTACACCATGGGAATTTGGTGTAATTTTTCCTGAAGATGTAAACGAGTCCTGTTTTAAGGAACAGCTGTTTCAACGAGCGCCACTTTGTGGACACTGCCATTGTAACGAATGAATTTCCACTCAATACAACAAAAAGTGAAAAATAAAATTATAAATCAAGTCATCACAGTCCGTTGAGCTTCTGCTAAGAAATTAAATAAAATTCTCCATTGTAGCCAATTCAATGAGCACTATCATGGCCAAACAGCAGCTGCAGGTGAAACCGTAAATGGAAAAATGTGTCGTGTCTTTTTGTGCTGTGGGTAAATATACTAAATAATGTCAAAATGATATGTTGCACTCATGCACACCAAATGCCCATTCGAGTGAGTGCAAATCATTTCGGTTTCTTTGAGTTGGAGTTGAGCTGCTGCACCAGCAGAATTCAAACTTAACAATTCTGGAATGCCAGACCAAAGCCCTTTCCTCTATGTCCAGGATTGATAAGAAAATACAGGGAAACTCGAACATGAAAAAAACCCAAAAACCGTCATTCCAAGAAACGATGGTTGGCAAGATAGCTTGAAGACTTTAGAGGCATGCGTTCATGCCTTTGAGCTGTCTAGCCGAGGTTTGAATCATGTCCCAGCTATAAACTGCCATTTTGGTGTTTCACATGTTGGGTCAGGCATCCGTGTGTGCACCATGCATCCGAAGGACATTAAACTATTAGACCCATCTGCTGGCACGGATAATTGGTAGATGTTAAAGAAGACGAAGAAGAAAAATATAAAGATCTCGGGGTGTCTTTCCCGAAGAATCGGTGACTTATCGACGCCACACTGAACAAATTACAAACTCCTGCTGGTCAAACATCAGGCCTGGCTGGCCAGTTCCCAGAAGACTTGGACGAGAACCACTTTCCCCAGGCGACCCCACAAAAGGTGAGAATAATCGGGATTGTTTAAGAAGAAGAAGATTCTTTAACCAGACTTGGTGGTGTGATGGTTGGAGCATCCACCCTGAATCTGGGAGGCCGGTGTTTTGAACCCCTGCTGAGTCATACCAGACTTGAAAGATGGTACTTGCTGCTTCCTTGATTGATCCTCAGCATTTAAAAAGGATAGACCAAGGACAAACAACCAGATGTCAGCACCCATAGTGCAAGCTTTGATGGGCCTCATCCCTCCTTCTGCATTGAAGGTCCCTGTAAGGGAACTATTATTATTAGGGTACCCTGTCATTCTGACAGGGAACCCTATTGTTTTTCTTCTGTTTATTTCCTTATTTTTTATTTTTTATAATTTATAATTTTCCGCCAGCAATTTTGCGGGTTCTTTCGCTTTAAAAATCATTTTCTCAGGAACGGTAAGTCCGATCGACACTAAATTTTCACCATAGTATGTATCTTTTTTGATAGCAAACTTAAGTGGTAATTGTGACGTCAGAGGTCACGTGGTACGGGCGCCATCTTGAAAAAACCGAAAAACTTTGGACCTCTGTATCTCTGAAACTTTCTAGGGTAAAAATGTTTTCGCTTCATACATTTGAATAAGCTCCTCAAGGGGAACAGGGGTGATTTTTCGTGAGGTCATCGGTCAAGAGGTGTGCCGGTCAAAATTCGTTAGGTACAACGCTGCATCGGAAAAATCTAAAATTTCTTGAGCCTCATCTGCACAACAATTGACCGTAGAAAAAATATATTATGACGTCATAGGTCACTCGCTTCGGCAGCCATCTTGTTTTGGGAATTTTTTTTTTTTAATCTTCTTCTCCAGAACGGCTAAATAGATTGAGGCGAAACTTTACACACACATTCGCTATGAGGTCCTTTATCAAGTTTGTTAATTTCTTATTGATCGGTCATACGGTTTGACGGCCATCTTGAATTTACCCAAAACCTTCAAACATCTTCTCCAGAACGGCTTGTCAGATCAAGGGGAAACTTCAGAAACCTATTGGCCACGAGTAGGGAATATAATTTTGTTAATTTCTAATTGATAGGTCACATGGTTTGACAGCCATGTTGGATTCATGAAAAATATTAAATAATGTTTTCTCTGGAATCACATAACCTATCAAAGCGAAAATTTGCAATTATCATCCTGCATGATGTCTGCATTCATAGTAAAAATTATGACGTCACAAGTCACATGGTTTGGAGGCCATATTGGATAGAAAAACTGACCTTATCCGATTTATACGAAACTTCACACACTTGTTCAGGTCCCCGATGGGAAGCTGAATATAAACTTATGATGTTATAGGTCACATGGTTCGGCAGCCATCTTGGATTGAAAATGAATACATTTTAAAAATCTTCTTCTCCAGAACGGCAAGACAGATTGAGACGAAATTTTACACATATATTCCCCATGTCGTGCTTTCTCAAGTTTGTTAATTTCTTCTTGATCGGTCACATGGTTTGGCAGCCATCTTGAATTTACCCTAAAACCTTCAAACATCTTCTCCAGAACGGCTGACCTGATCAAGGGGAAACTTCACACACGTATTGCACATGAGTAGGGAATACAAGTTTGTTAATTTCTAATTGATAGGTCACATCGTTTGGCAGCCATGTTGGATTTAAGAAAAATATTAAATAATGTTTTCTCTGGAACGGCTTAACCTATCGAAGCGAAAATTTGCAACTGTCATCCCCCATGATGTCTGCATACATGGAAAAATTTATGACGTCACAAGTCACATAGTTGGGCGGCCATCTTGGATAGAAAAACGAACCTTTTCCGATTAACACGAAACTTCACAGACATGTTCCACGACACAGTTGAAAGCAGAATCTAAATTTTTTTGTCATCTCATGTATCTTATGTTGTACCAAGGGCCAAGGTCTGGGTAGTGCACACGAGTAGTGAATATAACTTTGTTAATTTCTAATTGATAGGTCACATCGTTTGGCAGCCATGTTGGATTTAAGGAAAATATTAAATAATGCTTTCTCTGGAACCGCTTAACCTATCGAAGCGAAAATTTGCAAATGCCATCTTCCATCAATTCTGCATACATGGTAAAAATTATTACGTCACAAGTCACATGGTTTGGCGGCCATGTTGGATTTAAGAAAAATATTAAATAATGTTTATTCTGGAACGGCTTAACCTATCGAAGCGAAAATTTGCAACTGTCATCCCCCATGATGGCTGCATACATGGTATAAATTATGACATCACAAGTCACATAGTTGGGCGGCCATCTTGGATAGAAAAACGCACCTTTTCCGATTAACACGAAACTTCAGACATGCTCCACGACAGTTGAAAGCAGAATATAAATTTTTTTGTCATCTCATGTATCTCATGTTGTATCAAGGGCCAAGGTCTGGGTAGTGCACACGAGTGGTGAATATAACTTTGTTAATTTCTAATTGATAGGTCACATGGTTTGGTGGCCATGTTGGATTCAAGAATTATATTAAATAATGTTTTCTCTGGAACCACATAACCTATCGAAGCGAAACTTGGCCAATATAATCTACCCTCATGCCTGCATGCACGTTAAAAATTATGACGTCACATGTCACATGGTTTGGCGGCCGTCTTGGATAGAATAACGCACTTTGTCTGATAAAGACGAAACTTCACAAACGTGTTCCACTACACGATTGGAAGCAGAATTTAAATTTATGATGTCATAGATCACATGGTTCGTCTGCCATCTTGGATTGAAAATTAATAAATTTTAAAAATCTTCTTCTCCAGAACAGCCAGACAGATTGAGGCAAAAATTCACACAAACTTTCCGCAAGACATCCTTTCACAAGTTTGTTAATTTCTAATTGATAGGTCACATTGTTTGGCAGCCATGTTCGACTCAAGAATTATATTAAATAATGTTTTCTCTGGAACCACATAACCTATCGAAGCAAGGCTTGGCTACTATAATCTAGCCCCATGCCTGCACATATGTTAACAAGGACAAATGTGTCCAAGAGCCGCGTCCTAAAGGTTTTGTCTTCACCAGAAGAAGAAGAACAAGAACTTAAGAAGAAGAAGAAGAAGAAGGGAAAAAAAACAACTTCCGATATTTCATCACATGCTTTGACGGAGCCAATAGCGAGACCAGTCATGGACGAGCATCGTTCATGACAAGAAAAGAGTGTATTTACGAAATTACAATACATTAAACGGAATAATCTTTAAATAGTAACGTGAACTTTTCTAAACTTTAAAGCAAATGTCCAAATATATTTAAAAGTTCATGATGGACGCTCTCAAAAGGCACCCTCAATGTGAGGATGTGTACAAGTGTTTAGTATTTAAGGAGATACGGATCCTGTATATGAAATAGTCGAGTCCTAAAGGATCTGTCTTCACCAGAACAACAACAACAACAACAACAACAACAACAACGCCGAGCTCTCTTAATTTTAATTTAGAAGAGTAAATAATGAAGAAGAGTAATAAAATGAAGAAGAGTAATAAAATGAAGAAGAAGAGCAATAAAATGAAGAAGAGTAATAAAATGAAGAAGAGTCATAAAATGGAGAAGAAGAGTAATAAAATGGAGAAGAAGAGTAGAAATTGAAGAAGAAGAGTAAATAATGAAGAACAAGAGTAAAAAATGAAGAAGAATAAAAAATAATGAAGAAGATGAGTAAAAAATAATGAAGAAGAAGAGTAAAAAATAATGAAGAAGAAGAATAGTAAATAATGAAGAAGAAGAAGAGTAAAAAATGAAGAAGAAGAAGAAGAAGAGTAAATAATGAAGAAGAGTAAAAATAACGAAGAAGAACAGTGAAAAATGAAGAAGGAGAAGAAGAGTAAAAAATGAAGAAGAAGAGAAAAAATGAAGAAGAGTAAAAATTGAAGAGCAAAAATTTAAGAAGAGCAAAAAATGAAGAAGAAGAGTAAATAATGAAGAATAAGAGTTAAAAATGAAGAAGAAGAGTAAATAATGAAGAAGAGTTAAAAATAATGAAGAAGAGTAAAAAAATGAATGAGAAGAAGAAGAGTAAAAAATGAAGAAGAGTAAAAAATGAAGAAGAAGAGTAAAAAATGAAGAAGAAGAGTAAAAAAAATGAAGAAGAAGAGTAAAAAATGAAGAAGAAGAGTAAAAAATGAAGAATAAGAGTAAAAAATGAAGTGCTAAAATAAGACATGCTAAAAATTATGACGTCGTCACATTGTGTGGCGGACAGAAAAACACACCTTTTCCGATTAACACTAAATTTGACAGACGTGTTCCAACACACGGTTTGAAGCAGAATATAAATTTGTGATGTCATAGGTCACATGGTTCGTCAGCCCTCTTGGATTGAAAATTTATAATTTTTTTTTATTCTTCTTCTCCAGAACAGCCGGACAGAGTGAGGCAAAAATTCACGCACACTTTCCCCAAGACATCCTTTCACAAGTTTGTTAATTTCTAATCGAGAGGTCACACGGTTTGGCGGCCACGTCGAATTTACCCTAAAACCCTCAAACATCTTCTTCTCCAGAACGGCCGGTCAGATCGAGGGGAAACTTCACGTACGTATCGCACCCGAGTGGTGAATATAAGTTTGTTAATTTCTAATCGATAGGTCACACGGTTTGGCAGCCACGTCGGATTCAAGAACAACATTAAATATAGTTTTCTCCGGAACCGCTCATCCTATCGTCGCGAAACTTTGCGACCGTAGTTTAAGTCTCACATCGTATCGAAGGCATCGTGTACGGGTACCCGGTCATCACTGCCAGCAGTTATAAAGTGGCAGTTCTAGTTAGGGTACCCTGTGAGTACAGGGTACCCTATTGTTTTTCTTCTGTTTATTTGTTATTATTATTATTATTATTCCGCCGGCATTTTGCACCCTTTTTCGCTTTAAAAATCATTTTCTCTGGGACGCTAAGTCCGATCGACAGGAAATTTTCACCATAGTATGTATCTTTTTTGATAGCACAATCGCGTTATAATTATGACGTCATTGGTCACGTGGTGCGGGCGCCATCTTGAAAAAACCGAAAAACTTTGGACCTCTGTATCTCTGAAACTTTCTAGGGTAAAAATGTTTTCGCTTCATGAATTTTATTAAGCTCCCTATGGGGAACACGTGTGATTTTTCTTGACGTCAGAAGTGAAGCGATATACCGGTGAAAATTCGTCAAGTAGAACGCCATATAGGAAAAATCTGAAAAATTCTGAGCATCATCTACACCAAAATTCATCGTCAAAAATGTTTTTTTTACGTCATCGATGACGTAATTTGGCCGCCATCTTGTTTTTTAGTGTTTTTTAAAAAAAATCTTCTTCTCCAGAAGGGCTGGACAGATTAAGGCGAAACTTTACAGGTACATTCCCCCTGAGGTCCTCTTTCAAGTTTGTTAATTTGTTGTTGATACGTCACATGGTTTGGCGGCCATCTTGAAAAAACCCTAAAACCTTCAAACATCTTCTTCTCCAGAAGCGCTGGTCCAATGAAGGCCAGATTTCAGAACTATATTCGTGACATGTATGCGATGCAAGTTTGTTAATTTCGAAGTGATAGGTCACATGGTTTGGCCGCCATGTTGGATTTAAGAAAAATATTAAATAATGTTTTCTCTGGAATTTCATAAGCCATTGAAGCGAAAATTTGCAAGTGCCTTCCTCCCTTAAGTCTGCATACATGGTAAAAAATTTTTACCTCAGAAGTCACATGGTTTGGCGGCCATCTTGGATAGAAAAATAGACCTTATCCGATTTACACGAAACTTCACACACTTGTTCGGGTCGACGATGGAAAGCAGAATTTAAATTTTTGATATCATAGGTCACAAGGTTCGGCAGCCATCTTGGATTGAAAATGAATAAATTTTAAAAATCTTCTTCTCCAGAAGGGCAAGATAGATTTAGACGAAACTTCACACATATATTCCCCATGAGGTCCTTTCTCAAGTTTGTTAATTTGTTCTTGATCGGTCACATGGTTTGGCGGCCATCTTGAAAAAACCCTAAAACCTTCAAACATCTTCTTCTCCAGAAGCGCTGGTCGGATGAAGGGCAGATTTCAGAACTATATTCGGGACATGTAGGCGATACAAGTTTGTTAATTTCGAATTGATACGTCACATTGTTTGGCCGCCATCTTGGATTTAAGAAAAATATTAAATAATGTTTTCTCTGGAACCGCTTAACCTAACGAATCAAAAGTTTGCAATTATCATCTAGCATGGTGTGTGCACGCGTGGTAAAAATTATGATGTCACACGTCACATGGTTTGGCGGCCATCTTGGATAGAAAAACGCACCTTTACCGATTGACACGTAACTTCACAAACGTGTTCCAATACCGAGTTGGAAGCAGAATATAAATTTGTGATGTCATAGGTCACATGGTTCGTCAGCCATCTTGGATTGAAAAATAATATCTTAAAACGTCTTTTTCTCTGAAACGACTGAACAGATCCAGGCGAAACTCCACCACTATGACCGCCTCTCTATGACGAATAAAAAGTTCTCACCCCCTTTTGAGGTACGACGCAACGTTTGGCAGCCATAGTGGATTGAAGGAAAAATATTAATTAATGTTTACTCTGGAACTACTGCATCAATAAATGTGAAACATCACGTTTATGGTGGAACAGTCATGCGGAATGAGGATTTGAAATTTCAACGGGATCGGGCCCAGGGTTTGGCAGCCATGTTCGTTTTAAGAAAAATATTAAATAATGTTATCTCTGGAATTGCTTAACCTTGCGAAGCGAAAATTTGCACTTATCGTCTCCGATCGCGTTTGCACATGTGGTGAAAATTATGACATCACAAGTCACATGGTTTGGCCGCCATCTTGGATTGAAGGATAAATATTAATTAATGTTTACTCTGGAACCGCTGCTTCTATATATACGAAACTTCAGATTTGTAATTTAGCCGACATGCGAAACAAACGTTTAAAATTTCAACCTGATCGGTCACGCGGTTTGGCAGTCAGAATTATTTAATTACTTGAATCTGTTCGCCAGTAATAAGGAAATTGAACGCTTTGTGCTGCCCGGTTCGTAACTCGTCTGTTCCGCGCCGTCTCGAAGCAGGCCTGTGTTTGTATCACCATTAAATAATGTTTTCTCTGGCACCGCTTATCCGATGAATGCGAAACTTTGCGACTATGATTTAAGTCTCATGTTGTATCAGTTGTGTCAAAGGCGGACACTTCTGGGTACCCGGTCATCACTGCCAGCAGTTATAAAGTGGCAGTTCTAGTTATTATTATTATTATTAAAATAAACACTTTAACCAATCACATCACAATTTGTTTTTTGTAATTGACTGTGGCTTGAGCCAAGAAATGAGCCAAGAAACAGGTCTGCAGCATTTCATTAATTTCACGAACTGGTAAAGTTTGATCAAAGCAAGATATGACTTGCTTGTATGAAACATGTGACATGCTGAAAAAAGGTCATGAGGCCCATCAAGCATGCACACTGGTTACCAACCTATGGTTAGCTGTCCATGCTCTATCCTCTTTAAAAGCTGAGCATCAAGCAGGGAAAGAAGCACTATCACTTGTAAGGTCTCGTATGACGTGCTGGGCAACTGGAATAGTTGATTTCTTCAGTTTGGAAAATGAAAATTTAGTTTTTCGTCATTAGTAAGAAGTCGATAGCTTTCACTCGAAACACTTTTTAAAAAAGCTTTGCTCGTAAGAACCAAGAAGAAGAAAAATGAAAGCTTTCGATACATTTTCCCAGTGTAATTTTACGTCATTGAGAATTGTGACCTTGTAACACACAAGGAGTCATGAGCAGTTCCACGATATTCGGAGTGCCTTTGGCAGCAGTAATATCATAGGGCCCTATCAAGCAAGCAACACCAAGCGCCCTCGTGGAAAAACAAAGGCAGCTGGAAGGAGGTGATGGAATCACCTGCCTGTAAACTCGCTGCTTGCTACAAATAACCACAACAAAGAAACAGGAACTGCAAAAGTTCAATCCAAAATCACAAAAGCCCTCAGAATTGTTTCCTCTCGAGGGTCGTAATTGGGCCAGAATCCAAAACGGGCAGGAACAACATTTGGATTCGTATCATGAGCTCCTGCCACATCGAGGGAATGGACATGCACGGAACAGATAACACATTGTTATACTTTTACAAACACTAGTAAATACCCAGGGCTGGCAGGATGGCATTGAGGTATGCAAACTCACCTCTAAGCTCACTAGCCTAGGTTTGAATCCTGACCCAGCTATAAACTGTCATCCTAGTGTTTTACAGACACGGTGAATCGTCAATGTGTGTATTGTCCTTTGGATGGACGTTAAACCGGTGTCCTGGTGTCTTGTCTGCCAGTTTTAGTTGGTGGATGTTAAAGATCCCATGGTTTTCTTTGTGAAGATAAGGCGAGGACTCGCCGACACCCTGAACAAATTCCAAATTCCTGCCACAACCACTGCTGGAAAGGCAATGGCAAGAAACATCTTTGGCAGCACCGATGCTCTGTACCAGAGTACATCAGAATGTGAAACAGTGAATACCCATTTCCCTCTGGGAATGTGACTCGGTGAAGCAAGAAGTCGAGCTGTGCAACAAAGCAATTTCTTGTGAGATTAGAACGTTTTCTTGAAAGAAAAAAAAATTGCCCAATTAAATAATGACCGTGCTTGCTGCCGCTTTGCTGAAGGGGTTAATCAAAATGCAGCATGTTGTACTTCACAAACGTATTGCATATCTATCCGAGTCTCAATGAGGATGTAAAATGAAGTGAAACACACAAAAAAATGATCTTTTATAACACGTAGTTGTTGGTGCTGCGACTGTTGTGGTGGTTGTAGTTGTCTGTGTGTTTCTGTTGTTTAAGGCCCGGTCACACCTTGACGTTTTAGCCAGCGATGGCAACGTATTAAAATGAATGTAAAACGCTGGCTTACGTTGAACTTTTGATGTTTTTTTTTAAGATTCGGACGTATTCAAAGCGAATTGGTCTTATGTAAAACGCATTGGTAACGGACACAGAACATTTCGTTGTGTTATAGATAACTTATACCAACGAATGCTGAACCTGTTGTCAGCCTACACAACCGATGCCCAACGATAGTCTAACTTAGGCATAGCGCGTTGCACGCATCGCCGACGATGTCGTGACGTAGCCTATTAAAAGGCTGACGCACAACGATTCGAATCATAACTGCCGTAGAAATGGAAGTGACAACATCGCGGTCACACCTTGGCGATCTTGCCAGCGTATGCTGACCTAAGAAAAATGTGTCTAAAACGTTGGGGCACGTCAAATACGGTATGAGTAAGTTTGGTATACGTGAGTAGAATGCTAAAGTACGCTATCATACGTCGTAGTAAGTAGAGTACGTCAAGAAATTTTAAACATGTTCAAAATTTTAGGACGTACTCGGCGTATGACACACGTTCCGCATGCGATGGGGATAAGTTTTACACACGATATGTGGACGCTTACACACGTCCACAAAGGCTACTTATAAGCCACTCATAAGTCGAAACACGTCGCGGTAATGTCTTTTTTATGTGAAACTTATTTCTAACTTATGTTTGACGTGCTTTGAACCAATTCTTTATGTCGTCCCAACACACATCGATGTATGTAGACGTATTCCAATGACGTCTTCCGGTCGACAAAAAAAAATAAATTAACGTGTTTCTAGCTTACAACTGCCATATAAAGACGTGTTCCCAGCGGTTTTGGGAATTGGTATATAAAAATGCTGCTCATAAAAGGGGAACCCAACAGTGTTTTCGAGTCCTTTTTGAGTCGATGTCCATGTCAGCAGTAACAGTATCAGTATCAGTATTAGTATTAGTATTAGTAGTAGTTTGTTCATGTTGGCAGTAGTAGGTGAGTGTGAGGGGGAGGGTGTGGGTTATGATGGATCGTCCTTGCGTCCGCGTGTCCATGGGTAGGAGACATCTTTTCACCATTGTTCGAAGTTCTTCGCGGCTAATTTTTTATGGGGCTTTTTCAACAATGAGCTATAGCTTGTTTTTACGATTTAGGTCTTTTCATAATGGGTTGGACAAATGCACAATGAACTAATAATGTGCATAGAGCACTTTGATTACTTATAGATATGATATACCAACGAATAATTATCGTGAAGCCGGCGTTCACAAACTATGCCCAACGATAGCCTAACTTATCCATATCGTGCAGCAGTTTATCTTTGCCGGTGACGTAGGGTTTGCTATTCATAGGCTGCCACTCAACGATTTAAATGGCTGCATCTCCACTATTGAAAGTAGACGCTTGCGCTCAACAATTGGATTTTTTTTTACACTCAACGACTTTTAAACGGTACCACTCAGCTATTTTCATTGTTTACAATGAACGATTTAAATTGCTGTCACTCGCCTTTGTTTTTTGACGCTGGGGTTTGGAAAATTGAAGTGTTTCTTCTGAACGTGTTAAAACGCTCAAACTCGACTATTTTAAATAGACGCTGCCGATGGACAATTGGAATCATAGCCAAGCTAGACATCGAAGTGTGAACATCCTCGTCATGCCGAAGAAAAGTTTGAAGAATGCTGCAAATAAGTGTCCTGGCCGTGGCCGTGGACGCTGACGCAAGGACGATCCATTATACCGACATCTTTCAGCCTATGAGTAACTTAAAAGTAACGTCTGTCGATGTGTGGCAACGATCGTGTAACGTGCCAACAACACGTTAATCATAGGTTAGAAATAAGTTTCGGGTACGCTAAACATTACCTCGGCGTGTCTCAACTTATGATTAACTTACAAGTAGCATGTGTTGACGTCTGTCAACGATCGGAGACCGTGCATACAACTTGTGGCCAGCATAGCGGAACGTGCGAGTCATACGCCGGCATACGTCGTGAAATTTCAAGCATGAAAAAATTTGAGGACAACCGAAAAGTACAACGTTTAAAGCCAGCGTACAACGACGTATGGCAGTGTTTTTCAGCGTGCTCTCAATGTTATCAAAACTTACCCATAACGTATTCAACGTGTGCCAGCGTTTTAGAAAAAAAATTCAAAAATCGGCATACGTTGGCTAAAACGTCAAGGTGTGACCGGGCCTTTACTTTTACATATTTTTTCTGTTGGTTACACAAATATTACCATACAGTACAGTACTGTCGGAGCCCGCCATTCGCGGGAGATACATTCCTGGAAGATGCCGCAAATAGCGAATCCACGAATAACGGGGCATTATTTCAATGGAAAAAGGGAGGATCGGTTCGATTCATGAGAGAAAAATCAAAAATCTTGTGAAAAAAACCACGAAAACACGAAGCACAGGGCTGCGAATCGCATTATATAAACCGCGAATACGCGTTGCCCGACAGTGTACAATTTTGTGTGCTCCTTCCGTCAACTCTGAAACCTAAAGGGTTCCTGTTGTTATAGAATAATAAATGTTACCTTTGAAACAACAACATCAAGTTCCCATTCGCACTTCTTCTTCAATCTTGGAAAGACGGTCTTTTAAAACGATCATCCTTGTGATTAAACGGACACAAATGTTTGTTTGAAAGAAGGCAGATATTTAATTAGCTTTCCAATAAAGGAAATTGATTAATAGCTTTCCAACGGTGCTATTTTCATTATTCTACAACGTATTATTCCCCATCGCTTTGCTGACGAGTTTAATCAAAAGGCAACATGTACTTCACAACCACTCTGCTCTATTTACTCTATAATTTGCTGAAAGTACAAAAGCCCTGCATGATGAACCGAAGATTTCAAATTTTGATTCATCGGTCCATCAGACCTTCTTCCAGTTTTCAGTAGTCCACTGGCGGTGCTTCATGGACCAGGCAAGCCTCTTTTTCTTATTTTATCATCTTAGCAATGGTTTTCTTACTGCCACTCGACCTGTCAAACCTGAAACTCGAAGTCTTCTCTTCACAGTTGAAACTGAGACTTCCTTACTTCTACCAGTGTTAAGCTGTGCTTGAAGCTGCTGTCCTGTGAGCCGCCAATCATGCAAGCTGTTGACTCTCAGAAACTTGTCTTCTGATTGTGTTGTGGCTTTGGGTTTGCCAGACCTCTTCCTGTCAGAGTTTCCTCCAGTTTCCAAATGCCTTTTGATGGTGTAGGAAAATGTGCTCACTGACACCTTGGCCTCTTTGCAATTTCTCTAAAGGAAAGACCTACACTTTTAAGGGTCACTAGACGACCCGTGAATTGAGTTCCCGTTGTGACAGCGGTTGATGACAAAAAAATCATTTCAAGAAAAAAAAAGATAGCTCCAGCAAACTATACTGCTGAGGTTGTTTGCATTGATCAAATTCTCCCGAAGAGTACCTGACTGAATCGGGAATTGATTTTTTAATAATTTTTTCGTTGCCCGATTTAAATGAAACTTGATACTGCACACCGCAGGCGAATGGTGAGTAAGGCGGGCTGAAAATTTTTGCACTATCCTGTACCGTTTTGGCTGTATTTCAGGAACATACATACATACATACATACATACATACATACAAGATAAGAGTTTTAGTAATATATAGACGATGGTCTGTCTGTCTTCCTTTGTTAATTGTCTTTTCCTCGCCATTATGATAGCAATATACTACTTCCTGCAGTGCAATATTGTCCAAATAATGCTTCAGAGGGTGCAGCAACACAGTCTGTTCCAACACTGCTTTTATACAGACAGAGGATTTATAACTAATCAACAAAAGTTTGGATACTTATAGGAATTGTTTGCATCAACTTCCAAGGCTTAATTTACTTCCATTGCTGCAGGGCAGCTGCAGTTGCTAACCCATTACTTGTTCCCTGAAAAGGGCCTTTTTTAACAACTCTGAAATTCACATTATTTTTTAGCTTTTGGTAACCTAAACTTCTTTTTTTTAACGTATTGCAGTTTACCACTTAGCTTTGTACCATTTCAGGTTATTCACTGGACCTGAACTGCTTAAATTTCAGTAAAAACTGAAAAATGGGGGTGTTCTAAAACTTTTGACCACTAGTGTATATGTATGTATGTATTGTTGTGGTTGAGGAAATTCGCAAACCACCATTCAGGTCCCGTAGGTGAGATATCTCTGTAAGTACATGTGTAGTTAGCCCCAAACCCGTTGTTTAGAGGGAATAAATGTGATTCATTCGGGCTGCGACCCTTTAAGATAGCCGTTTTTCTGTTCTATCTTTATTTTGAACCAACCACGTCTCAACCGCCATCACACAACAACCACCAACCGCAACTCCACTTCACAACAACAACAACAACAACAACAACAACAACGCCAACAGCCACGACCTTTACCTTCACAACTCGCTCCCGCAAACATCGCATCACCACCATTCCAAGCGTCACCGTGGCCATGGACCACCACTTTAAACCCCCCACCACCTTCGCCTCTCCTTCTGCGGCCATTCCCGCACCACTTGTGAACGCCGAGCGTCAGGCTGTCCTGGCCTCGTGCGGGACGCGCGCAGAGCCGCGGGTGCAAAAAGCGGCCTTTCCGAGGAGAAGTCGGATCAGGAATGATACACGCCCACTTCTGATCCGTCCAATCAGCAAGCGCGGGGCGATTTGGCCCCGCCTCCAGGCGTGTCAGAGTAGAATCGATATACAGTATGCAAATTCGAGGATCAGGGGAGATTCATGTCCCTTTTTCTCCGTCCAATGGGCGAGCGTGGTTCCACCCCCGAGCTCGTTCTGATCCAGAAATTTGCATATGGGTTCTCCTGCCGTACTATAAAGCGCCGAGCGCGGGGCGAATTTAGTCAGTTTTGGGCTCGGGCGAGTTGGAGAAGTGTGGCAGCGGCAGAGTGTGGCAGCAGCAGTCAAGACGGGTCTGGAGGAGAGTCAGTCTGTCGGGGTTCGGAGTCTGTCGGGGAGCTGCAGAGAGGGGAAGCCGAGAGCGCGGTCGAGGTCACAGTGGAGTCGCTCGTCGTGGGACCCAAGAAAGCCAGCTATCCTCTTTCCCCAGAGCATCAACAATTCCCCCCTCCCCCCCCCCACGCTGAGATAGTGCGGAAAGGGGGCCCAGTTCCCACCCTATTCCAAGCAGTGCCAACGAAACCCGCGGAGGAGCGTGGAGTCGGGACACCGCCGCCACATTTGCGGCTCATCACAAGACGGGTAGGCTCCACCCGGTCTAGCGCCCACAGGCCCCGTCTGTCCCCTTGTCGTTGAGGGTGGCCCTTTTCTTTTGCTTTTGCGTATATGTGTTGTCGGCGCCGTCTGTAAAGTAAAACTGTGTAAGTGTTGCCGTGTGCTCGCGTAGTGGGTAGTAGATCTGCATTGTTGTGCTTCTTTTGTTGCAATTGCTTTTGGTGCATAATTGTTGTAATTGTATATGTGTGCTTTCCGTGTGCCGCGGAATAAATGTGCCTTATGTTGAACTGTTTTCCCGTTTCGCTTCGTCTTTTCTTTGATTGAATCTTCATCTTACTTCACGTAAAGGGTTGGTAGTGGGCTTAATACGCCCGATAATTAATCGGAACCGTCGAGGTCGACGATAACACCGCTCGGTTATCCCGATAGTACGGAACGGGTCGCTTAAAGTGGCCCGTGTCCAGAGTTGACCTGCGGCGAGGTGCGATCGCCCGGTCTACCCTCCGTGTGGGTACTTAGGTAGGTCGAATTTGGCGAACAACCCTATCCCACGCGGGGGCCGATTGGCACGATCGTGGTGAGGCCGAAAGGCCCACCCGTGACTAGTTCCCGGCGTTAGTCCGAGAGGGTCACGACGGAATTGTCCGTCCGGTGGGCGACATGCCGCGATTCGAGTTACGTGGCCGCTCGCACGCCGGCGGGCGCGAATTCGCAACAGTATATATATATATATATATATATATATATATATATATATATATATATATATATATATATATATATATATATATATATATGCATATATACGCATATATACACACACTGAGAAGCAGGAGAGCCAGCAAGGCTGAGAATGGAGCAGGTGGATCGAGAGCAGGAGAACCAACAGGATGGGGGTGGGTGGGGGGAGGAAACTGTGTCGGTTACAGGACAGCCAGAACATCAGTGGGTAAAGGGGTCTTAAGGGAACACCAGTGGGTAGAAGGATCTTTAGGGTCTTCAAGTCTTGCGGTCTTAAGTGTCTTTGAGGTCTTAAAGGGTCTTTGGGGTCTTGCAGTTCTTTAGCGTTTTCAAAATCTTGAGGGTCTTTGGGATCTTAAGGGTCTTCAAGAGTCTTCGGGATCTTAACCGTCTTTGGGGTCCAAAGGGTCTTTGGGGTATTCGGAGTTTTAAAGTGCCTTTAATTGTGTTCAGGGAATTCAGTGGTCTTAAGGGTCTTATGAGTCTTTGGGGTCTTGAAAAGCTGAGGTTGTGGATGAAAATACACTTCGGACAACCCCCGAGTCGAACTTGGTCTGTGTGCCAAATGTGGCGGTTGTTGGCCTTATTTTCGTATGACTAGAATGTAAGATCTGTCACTTCACTGATGGGAATATCAATCTTTGCAGAATTGCTGAAATAAATAAATAAATAAATAAACGGTTGTTAATGGAAAACAAATAAAATGATGTGGTGTATAGCTACCGACCTTGCTATACACTCAGGGAGCGAGGAGGGGGAAAGTGTTAATGAGATATCCATCACAGCCTTTTTAGATGCTGAATTCCGAATAATATACAACAACACAAAGAGGAAGATGAAAATAAATTTTTAAATCTCGCCCTCCCCCTCCTCCTCTCCTCTCCTTTCTTTTGATCAAACTGTCAAGAAACAAACTCTCCTCATGCGTGTTTGTGCAGCAAGTTATATGCTGCATGTACGTATGTGTATGTATGTGCACGCATCCGTGCATGCTGTGCTGCCGATTGTGTAGGGGTACCCTAATTGCTTGATTAGTGGTATCCCCTTCAGGCCAATTGTTGAGGGATGGACACACGCAGGCAGAGACGGATGCAGGCACGCTGAGACCGAGCTCCTTTTATATACAGTATGAGCAAATACAACCCATCGCTTCGCTGACAGGAATATTAAGGGGAGGGGGAGTAAGAAGGAGGGGAGGGAAAGGAGGAAGAGAGGAGAGGAGGGTTAGTGTGCATCTCTCCTCCATAAAACCAAAACCATGAAACCAATCAGAATGAAACTTTGCATGCATGTGAAGAAAACTCCAAAGAAGTGCGAGAGTGAAAATTGGGTGTTTGGGTTAATTAAAACACCCCCCTTTGAAGATAATTAACGGCCTTATTTAATTATATCATGCATTCGGTGAATCCTCGGCCACCTCGCTCTCATCCTCGGTCACCTCGCTCTCCCTCACTGGGGTCTTAATTCGCCATTTTGTTCGACCTGTTAAACAATGTTTTGAGTTGGAATAGGCCACAACGGTTTATTAATGATTGAGCACTCAAAATGGTTTTTTTTCAATTTCCTCACTCATATCATCGTAAGCCTCATCTACATACCGACAAATCGCTGCATACATCGTTTTTATAAGTGCTCTCGTTTTCAAATTAGGTTCTTGGAGTGATTTCCTGCATTATTTGATGCAATTTTCCACGATTGACTCTCACGGGCAAATTAAAGTATATCATCGAAATATTATTTGAGTTTGGAGGATCGGATCATGTGGACTAAACTCGAAACTGGAGTGAAATCTGAAAATGTTAAGAAATCGGTGATGTTTAGCTTTTTGCGGGTTTGTGCCATGAACAATCAGCTTGCTATCACTTGCCAAGCCAGCCATTCCTTATCAACCATTTCATTGGAGTGCTTTGCTTGAGTGCTTAAGCCACTTGCCAAGCTCCCTCCAGTTGTTTGCAGTACAGTTCGTGTCCTGATCGGGATGTACAGTTGGCAGTTGCTACAATACAGGGTAGAGGTACATATACAGCACACACAGATGTGCTACATATGGGTAGACTTGGACTCTCCGCAGATGTGTGTGCATGCCTGCCTGTATGCTTGGTTATGGGTGCCGCGGTGGCAAAGTTTTATCCCGTATTTTATCGAGGTTTTAACTTTTAACCTCAGCAGCATACAAGCGATCATGTTTTCCCTCGTGACTGTTTCTAAAGCAATTCGTTATTTTATATGAACCGGGTTTGCTTTACAAAGGTTATATGGTTTCTCTTTGTGAGTTTCAAATCACATTTAATAACACCCAATTTCCGAGCCATTTGCAGTATCAATGCATTTTCTAAATTATAGAGTCGAATTTTTTTCCATCTGTCACACGATGATTGGCAGTACATCTCTTTAAAATATCTATAATGCAACGTTGTTTTTTTTATTGTTCATTGAAATTCCCCCAAAACAACGGTGAAAGCGACTCAAGGTTTTTTGGGCCGTATACAGTACGTACTGAAGTCGGTAATCACAATGACTCCAATCAGCCGATTCCCGAAAAACTGCCAATATCGACCAAGCCCTAATATATCGTGTGTGTTATTAGTAAAGCATAACATATTTTCTCTGCAAACTCCCCTACGTCTGTCTGTCTGTCTGTTTGTCTCTCTCCTCCATACATTCCGAATACAATGCATCTATCTATCTATCTATCTCACTAATAATTATCTCCGGACAGTGGTTACGTCTGGGCGGTGTCTATCTCCAGACATGTCCAGGTGGTATTTATCACCATACAGGAGTTGGGTGGTGTTTATTTCCGGACATGTCTCGGCGGTGTTCATCTCCATACCCTGTTTATAGTATCATCGGTAGAAAATGGGTTTCAGACATTATTTTATTTCCATCTTTACTGTTATTCTTTGCAGAATCATTTTGATGAGACAGAATGAATCGTAATTAACGCTCCACCACACATCTGCCTTCCCTTCATCTCACCTCACACTGTCTGCCTTTCCCCTAACCCTACTCACTCTTCCTCCCTCCTTGCTTCCCCCTCCCTCCTTGCTCCGCCACCCCTCCTCGCTCCCCCACCCCTCCTCGCTCCCTCTCCCCCATCTCTTCCCCCCTCTCTCTTCCCCCCACCTCCTCACTCTCCCCTACCCCTCTTCTCTCCCCCTCCCTCCCTCTTCTCTCCCTCCCTCCTCTCTCCCCCTCCCTCCCTCTCACTCTCCCCCTCTCTATCCCCCTCCTCTATCTCCCCCTCCCTCTCCCTCCTCTATCCCTCCCCTCTCTCAATATTCCCATCAGCAGAGCACCAGGTTGTATTTGCTAGTATTAAATAAGCCAACTCTGTATGTGTGTATGTATGTTTCGATGTACATCTGTAAATCATAAAAAACAGGGCTGCTGATCTCCACCAAGTTTTATATACGTGTTGGTAGTACCCAGGGTTAGGCACAAAGAACGCCCCCCCCCACCCCCACCTCCATGAGTGAGGGGGTATGGCTTGCCAATACTCCCAAAGGGAACAGGTGTTTCAACTATTATATATCAACCCCCAAGCTCTTCCAGCCAAAGAAAGCTGCTTAAAATGACCCCAAAAAACCTACACCAGAGATGCCAACTTTTGGAAATCAGAATTAGGGAGGATTTTCAACCGACACCAAATAATGTGCGCAAAGCGCACATCTCGAGCGCGGAGTGCTCGACCCTTGCGGCGGGGTCCAGGGCCCGCCTTAGGGCCCTGGAAGCTCTGGGGTTCTAGACGCTCTCTCGTGCCCTCTGAGCCCTATTTTGGAGCATTTAACATGTTAAGAATTCCCACTTTTTGAACAAAAAAGGGGAAAATTGTGCACTTTTTAATGTTACATGTATGTTAATATTAGTAAGTTAGGGGACAATCAAAGATTAACAAAAAGCACAAAAGAAGCAATATTTTTCTTACCTTACTGGCTGGTACTACTGCTGCTTGCTTTTTCCATGGCAGCTTTGCTGAGTGACAGCTGTGTGGCTCTTTTAGCCCTTCTGATTATGTCTTTGCTGTATTCTCTCTGGTAGCAAGGGGTGCTATGAGCTAGTTTTTCAATTAAGAGAGCTTCCAGGGTTTTGACACTCAAATTGGGACGAAATTCAGTATGATTCTTCCGTACAAGACTGAGTGCCCGCTCACATGATGCGTTCGAATGAGGAATGACCAAGATTCCCTTCATCACTTTGCTCAAATTAGGATACTTCTTGGCACCAGTGCAGGGATCTGTGAGCTGTGAAATCCGATGCCACTGCTCATCCACTCTCACTGTCTCAGTAGCAATTGTAGCTATGGAGGCGTCTGCCTGGTAGTGAGCGAATTCACTCTCAAGACTGTCTCTGTCACTATCACCGCCACTGAACAGACAGGGGAATTTCTTGATGAAAAACTCCACACAGTCAAACCCCACTTCTTGGTGTAGCTTAACATCCAGCACCTGAGCATGCTTGGCTAATTCATCATCTAGCAGCCAGGTTTTGAAGATATAATTGCAGGCTTTCACATAATATGAGCGAACTGCACTGAAGAAACCTTGGATGTCTGACTCACTCAGAGTGAAGGTGGATTTCTTGAGACTCCTTTGTTCCCTCATATACAGTTTGGCATCGTTCCCAATCATGAGGTCCTCATCATTCTTCTGATGATTTCTGTCAGAGAAGGGTACATTTACCAGAGGAACCGATGACACCGATGGTTTCAAAAACTGTACGAAGATATCTTTCAGAAGACCATTCAATTCTCCGTGCAGGAGATGAATACAGGGTTCGTCTCTTTGGAGCAGAAGATTCCCCTTCTCAAAAAGCTTGTTAGCATATCGAAGGAAGAAACAATAGAGTTTTGTTTGTGGAGACAAGAACATCCTGTTGACACGTTTTTCTCTAGATTCCTGCACAGTGTTTGAGGAAGATGCGCTTTTAGTTGTAGAACTCGTAGTACACTTAGCCGCAGGGCGATCACACTTGCGTTTACTGCCAGCAGAAGAGGTCAGACTCGTAGTACCAGATCCAATTTTACGTTTGAGGAGAGAGCTTGAGGTAGGTGCAGCCAAGGAAGAAGACCTCTGATTCGAAGGTTTTGCTGAGCTTCTATCAAGTGATTTGGCAAAAGCAGAACTTAACTTGGGTCCTTCTTTGCCTGTAGATGGGACTATCACAGTCTTTCTCGACTCTGAAGGAATCTGCTTTGTAGATGAACGTGATGAAGGGCCGGTGATGCTACCTGCTCTCAGCATTGGTTTTGGTGCTGTCCCTGCTGTCTTCTTCGCAGCAGATACTGCAGTGGTAGTGGTGAATGCTGCTCCACTAGTGCTTGATCCTGCAGTGCCAGTACTGGCAGTAGATACAGTGCCGTTCTTCTTGCTCGTTGTTAGAGTCTTGGCTACAGTTGGTTGCATTTTTCTTCGTACTTCTTCTTTGAAGAAGAGGCGAAGTGGCTCCCACTGTTCAATCAGCCTGTCTAGGCACTGACCAAGGGACAGCCACCTTGTTGCAACATGCTTCAGAATCTTGTGTGTCGGGGCATCACAGAGTTCTTGCAGTGCTTTCACTCCTTTGACGCGTTTACTACTTTTGTCCAAGTAGTCGTAAATATCGATGAGAAAGTCATCTAATTCAATGGGTAAGGCCTGAGCCGCCTTCTTGGCCGTATTGTGCATCATATGGCAAGGGCATCCCATGATGTAGCACTCTGGATTTTGTTTGTGGATATAAGCAGCGACTCCTTTGTGCTTGCCCACCATGACAGAGGCATTATCAGCACAAAAGGAAACACAATTTCCCCACGGAATTTTCCTGTCACTGAACTCATGATCAAGCAGTTTGAAAATGTTTTCTCCAGTGGAATCTTGTTTGCACGCAGGCAAACTTAGCAAACCTTGCTTCACAATCCCAACACTGTTGTCATAGTACGAAATCAGGACAGGATATAGCTGGGCCTCACCACTGTCATTGCTACCGTCTGTAGCTAGGCTAAATGGAGCTAGTCTAGCAATATCGGCAATAGATGAAGCAGTAACATTTGACAACTCACCAATTACACTGGTCAACAACAAATTTGTTGTCTGCATTTTTAAGCTGATTTAGGACGAATCTGATGCGCTGAATCCAAAACTCACATTAGTTTTGTTCAATCAGGTCAAGTTTTTGAGATATGGCCACATGTCGTTTTTTACATTTTTGTTCACATGTACGCATGTGTGGAGCATTTTAGAAGAAGTTGGTGGGGGTAAAATATCATGTCAAATAATTGTTTTAATTGGAAATAATTATTTTAATGACAAGAAGTATTCAGGTACGATAGTTCTAGGTGATTATGTCGAAAAGGGATCAGTTTGAAGTCATAAAACCTCAAAATCTTCCAAAAATTGGTGAGGCAAAGCATAAAGTTCGTGGATCAAAACTAAAGTTAATGGGGCAGATTTTGTAATAATGTGATACAAAAAAGTTGTATTTCTTGAAATAACGAACTCTGAAGAATGTACAATACCTACATGCGCCAATTTATGACATGCGCTTCTGCTCAAGCTTGGAGTGCCACAGTACGAACCCAAAGATTGGAGACTGTTCATTGACAGCAGCAAGCGATCACTGAAATGTGTTCTGCTACACGACGGCAACCAGTTTGCCTCTGTACCCATCGCTCACTCGACTACACTGAAGGAGAAGTATGAAGCGGTGAGGTACGTGCTGGAGAAAATTGGTTATGATCAGCATAAGTGGTTTATTTGTGTTGACCTGAAGATGGTGAACTTTTTGTTGGGACAACAGTCTGGCTTCACCAAGTACCCATGTTTTCTGTGCATGTGGGATAGTAGGGACCGTGCTCAGCATTACACGAAGAAGGACTGGCCTGTGCGGGAGGAATTGGTGCCATGCAAAGAAAGGAACGTCATCAACGACCCTCTGGTGGACAGAGACAGAATACTCTTCCCACCGCTGCACATCAAGCTCGGCTTAATCAAGCAGTTCACCAAGGCTCTGGACAAAGATGGTGACTGCTTCACTTACTTGTGCCAGGCTTTTCCAGGATTGACCATGGAGAAGTTGAAAGCTGGCATCTTTGATGGTTCTCAGATCCGTCAGCTCATCAGAGATCCAGAGTTCAAAAACTCAATGAACGAAGGGGAACTGGAAGTGTGGAAGACATTTGTTTTGGTAGTGAAGAACTTTCTTGGCAACAATAAGGCCAGAAACTACGCAGAACTTGTCAACAACATGCTGACTGCTTTCAGAAACCTGGGCTGCAACATGAGCATCAAGATGCACTACCTATTTTCACATATGAACCGGTTTCCTGAGAACCTGGGTTCAATGAGTGACGAGCAGGGGGAGAGATTCCATCAGGACATGAAGGAGATGGAGACCATGTATCAGGGTCGCTGGGACGCAGTCATGATGGCTGACTACTGTTGGAATCTGAAGAGAGACCTCCCTGCCGCTGAACATTCCAGGAGTTCGAAGAAACGGAAGTTCAAGCCCTGAAGTTTGAACAGTGGTGACGCAACATGCAATTTACTTGTACTTACCTTTATCAATGCCCACCATTCAGATGACAGTAATCGATGTTTCTATCATGTAATCAATAAATGTTGTTGGCAAAACATTTTTTTTTCTTAAAAACACGTTTAGGATGATATGTGTTGACAAAAATCAGCTGATAATGCCACAAAAATGTAATTGATTTTGTCACAAGATCTGATTTTTTCAAATCAACTTAGCACAAAAAACCTGACTTGATGGAGAGAAACGGATGCCATTTCCTGATTCAGCAGTGCCAGAATACCCTAATTCACTTGTAGAAATCTAGACAACATTCAGAAAGTAAAAAATTGTTGACCAGTGTTCTTTTTTTCTTCTTTGTTCTTGTTCTTTTTTTTTTCTTTTTTTTTTTTCTTTTTTTTTCTTGCTTTTTGTTCTTGTTTTTTTTTTTTTTTTTTTTTTTTCTTGCACATCTTGCACATCTTGCAAGTTTTTGTTCTTGCACATCCATACTTTGAAGCAACTTTTGAATCTGGAAACATCTTTTGAAATAGAGGTCCAGCATGATCTGAGACTGATATGGGCAAGTTATGTTCCACAATAAATCCACTAAAGAGAAGTTCCGCTCAGGTAACATCCTCTTCCTCGCTTGTCCCTTGTTTGGTGAAATAATTCAGAAGTGTACCGGTACTCGTGCTCGAAGATCTCTCCTTTGCAATGTCTGTGTGCCGTTTGCTTCCAACGTGCTTCCGAATATCATCGCGACCTCCGTGCTCAACTGAAATATCAACGCTGCATACTGTACAATACGCATGATGAATTCCTCTTTCAGACTTTCGAATACACGGGCATTGGAGACTGTATTCGGTCTTGTACTTCTGAGACCATTTCTTGGTCTTCGTAAGCTTCTTTTCTGCCATTTCGTAATCAACATCGAGGGCTTGAAGCATCGGTAACTTCGAAGTCGATGTTCCACAGCTGCAGCGCGACTCGTAGAACTCTAGCGGCTGTTAAACACCGCACGGTGGTCGCGACCGCTGGGCTGGTACGGGGCCCAGCTGCATGCAGTGAGCGTATCGCATGCATATACACTGTGCATACATACCGCATGCACTGTATTGCACACATACCGCATGCACTAAATCTCAGTGCATGATCGCATAAGCGAGATCCAGACCCAATGTTTCGCTGCTCCTCATTTGAATTTGCAATTTTTTACGTACAATTTGGTAGCAGCGAACGTTATGGAGTTACCACATGCTATACGTAGCAGACGATGGTTTTCATTCAATTCTCATACTAGTACATTCTGATTAGTGAACAGTGCAAAAATATCAAAATTTCGGGAGGATAAGGATAGTGATCGTAAGGGCGGGAGTTTGGGTGAATTTTCGGAAGCCTCCCGATGAAATCGGGAGGGTTGGCATTGCTGCCTACACCCTTTACAAAAAAAAAGAAAAAAGGTAAGCCCTTTGTTGCTTCAAACCCTACCTGGGTTCCTCTACTGCTGCAGAAATTCACAAGTAGCACCTGCATGATAATTCCAATGATACACACCCCCTCAGCCGCCGTACGGGTTTCAACGTTTGTTGAGGATTCAACAGCGATAGCGTCGACAGAAATGCACACCACTGAGGCTCCCAAGTATGTATGTGTGTATATATATATATATATATATATATATATATATATATATATATATATATATATATATATATATATATATATATACATATACATATACACATACACATACACAAACATCAATAAGGAATCCTCTTCTGCCTCTTCTTATCTTATTTACCCCAGATATTTACCAATAAGTTTTTTATGGAAACATCGACAAAACAATGTTAGCAATTATAACTAAATGAATAATAAAAGGAATGATAATGTTCTGAAACCGGAAACCAAACCATAATAGTGTTTATGGGGACAGGATGTCCCACACCAGCACACATCATTTTAAGGATGTGAACGAAATGCAAGGGTTTTGCAAACACATACCGTAAAGTAATAGCTTCCTCCCCACCTTTAGCTGCAGGCTTGTACATCATATGCAATGTACATTATAGATACCCATAAATCTACTTTCTAACCCCTCATTCTCATTTCCTTCCCCTTCTCACCATCATTTGAAAATTTTAATGCTCGTTTGAGTTGGGCCCCCTCGGGGTTGAGAATTATTTGGATTTCAAACCACTCTCTCTCCCTTGCCAAACCACCCTGTTAGGTTTCTCATTTTATTCCATTCCCCTTTCCCCATTATAGCATACATATGTACAGGACCTTTTGGAACATGGTAGATTTACATTGCGAGGTTACACCCGATGAACAAGATTCAATACTGGGAACGGGTTATCAATCAGGATACCATTTTCTCAAACAATGTCGGCTCTGCCACATTGGATTCACAGGCGGAGAACCCTGAGGTCCAGCAACAAACCACCACACTGATACTTTGCAGGCAGGAAGTTGCATCATCGAGTGCACCATCCTTTGGAAGATATATGAACCTGGCTCTCTTGTGTGATTGCATGCGAAAATTCATCCCATCATGTCTTTGGTAAAACAGTTGGGCATTGTGTGACAGTGCCCCTGTTGAGTGGCGTGGGAACGAGAGACCCAAATTGGGGGACGGACTTGTTGAGAAAGTCGGGGCATGAATTCACAATTTGGATCGAGTGCCAGAGATAACTCACATCTACTCTTCGTCAAGCTAGACAATCGGAAGTTTAGCGTCTGCCAGGAATTAATGCTGGCAAAGGGGTACTCAGATGAACACCCCATCCGACAGGTGGCACACTTGTGAAACACCCTGCCCCTGATGCACCAGTCTAAGTTTATAATATGCTCAGGACTAGAAACCCAGACAAAACGGCTAAATGGTGAAAGTGCAACATCTGTGCTCTGCTGTCAGACCTTATTACAGGAGTTGCTTTGTCCGCTGCCAATAGCAATCTCATTCCCTCCATAACATTAATCAGAGCAAGCCAGTAAAAGAATGCTTGTGAGATATTGTGCTGAGATTGTACTTCAAGGTTCCAGTCAGTAAGCAAAGGTTGGAAAGCCACTGATGAACTTTGGAATTTGGTGTTGGTCGAAGGGTGAGGGTGGGGAGAAAGAGGGAGGAATAGGGAGGAAGTGGGAGGAAAAGGTGGGGGAGAGACAGGTGCGGTGGTGGTTGTGGGGGAGAGAGGTGCGGTGGTGGTTGTGGGGGAGAGACAGGTGTGGTGGTAATTGTGGTAGAGAGACAGGTGTGGTGGTGGTTGTGGGGGAGACAGGTGCAGTGGTGGTTGTGGGGGGAGACAGGTGCAGTGGTGGTTGTGGGGGGGAGACAGGTGCAGTGGTGGTTGTGGGGGGAGACAGGTGCAGTGGTGGTTGTGGGGGGAGACAGGTACAGTGGTGGTTGTGGGGGAGACAGGTACAGTGGTGGTTGTGGGGGAGACAGGTGTGGTGGTGGTTGTGGGGAGAGACAGGTGCGGTGGTGGTTGTGGGGGGAGACAGGTGCGGTGGTCGTTGTGGGGAGAGACAGGTGCGGTGGTGGTTGTGGGGAAAGACAGGTGCGGTGGTGGTTGTGGGGAGAGACAGGTGCGGTGGTGGTTGTGGGGAGAGACAGGTGCGGTGGTGGTTGTGGGGAAGAGACAGGTGTAGTGGTAGGTGTGGGAGAGAGACAGGTGTGGTGGTGGTTGTGGGAGAGAGATAGGTGTGGTGGTGGTTGTGGGAGAGAGACAGGTGTGGTGGCAGTGCGAGAGAAACAGGTATGGTGGCAGTAGGAGAGAGAGGTGTGGTGGTGGTGGTGGTGGTGGGGAGAGACAGGTATGGTGGCAGTGGGAGAGACAAGTGTGGTGGTGGTGGTGGTTGTGGGAGAGAGACAGGTGTGGTGGTGGTTGTGGGAGAGAGACAGGTATGGTGGCAGTGCGAGAGAAACAGGTATGGTGGCAGTAGGAGAGAGAGGTGTGGTGGTGGTGGTGGGGGGGAGACAGGTACAGTGGTGGTTGTGGGGGGGGGACAGGTGCAGTGGTGGTTGTGGGGGGGAGACAGGTGTGGTGGTGGTTGTGGGAGAGAGACAGGTGTGGTGGTGGTTGTGGGAGAGAGACAGGTGTGGTGGTGGTTGTGGGAGAGAGACAGGTATGGTGGCAGTGCGAGAGAAACAGGTATAGTGGCAGTAGGAGAGAGAGGTGTGGTGGTGGTGGTGGTGGGGAGAGACAGGTATGGTGGCAGTAGGAGAGAGAGGTGTGGTGGTGGTGGTGGGGGGAGACAGGTACAGTGGTGGTTGTGGGGGGGGACAGGTGCAGTGGTGGTTGTGGGGGGGAGACAGGTGTGGTGGTGGTTGTGGGAGAGAGACAGGTGTGGTGGTGGTTGTGGGAGAGAGACAGGTATGGTGGCAGTGCGAGAGAAACAGGTATGGTGGCAGTAGGAGAGAGAGGTGTGGTGGTGGTGGTGGTGGGGAGAGACAGGTATGGTGGCAGTGGGAGAGACAAGTGTGGTGGTGGTGGTGGGGATAGACATGTATGGTGGCAGTGGGAGAGACAGGTGTGGTGGTGGTTGTGGGAGAGAGACAGGTATGGTGGCAGTGAGAGAGACAGGTGTGGTGGTGGTTGTGGGAGAGAGATATGGTGGTGGTGGGGAGAGAGAGCTGTTGCGGGAGAGAGAGAGAGAGAGAGAGAGAGAGAGAGAGAGAGAGAGAGAGGGGTGTGGTGGTGGGGGATGGTGTGGGGAAGAGGATTGGAGAGCATAAAGTTGTTACAAACGATGTATTCCACACGTGGTCTGTATCTTTGAGTAAATAACTCACTTCAACTTTCAAAACATAACCGCACCGAGTTATCGATTAATGAAATGAAATGATTACCACATTAGAAAAACAAGAGCTGTTGTTTCCCTCCACTCCAACCTCTCCCCACCCCTCACCCCAAATCATCTCCAAGCTTCAGCACATACTGTCTTGCACATTCTCTCTCCACATTTAGTCATTTTCAAAACAAAGTCAAGGGCCTGCCTTTTTATTCAAACCAAATCAGTGAAGAGTGCCGCTGAAATGCCACAAGAGGATAATAAAATCTTGTTTGGATAGAAATAATAAAATGTTCTCAGATTTTAAAACAAGAACTCTCCCAACATCAAGAACTCCAAACATTTCGGCAAATGTCACAACAAACAAAGCTGAGTCTTCCAAAAAAGGAAATTGCAGTTTAAGGATTGTTAAATCCCTTCAACCCAAGACCTTCCTGAATAAGACTCATGAGGATCAACTGTTTGAGACTCGGAGCGTGGACACAGATTGCAAGAAAAAGGACAACAGGAAACAACAAACAAACACATCGAGTCAAACAACACATTGGAATGTCCTGAGATGAGGGCCAAAGCACAAGGCCTGAAACTCTGGAACTCTCACATCGCAGATAGGTCAGTGACTCATCTGTTTTTTACCATCTCTCCTCTGGTCTAACTCCCACTCATCTATGTCTCTCAACCCACCGACACTCCCCGAGCTCCTCCGCGACACACGTGTTCTTAGTGTAAACCCTTCCTGGTTAAACTCCTGAAATGCAGGCTTACTGTCCCTTTGTTCCTCTTTTCTCCCGTTTGTGGAACCACCTTCACGAGACAATTTAATCCCACACTTCCACCCAGGGCTTCAAGCAGGCGGTGCACCACCATCTCATCTCATCCCACATCCTTACTCTACCCAACCCAACCCTCTTACTTGCAAGGTTACGTTTCATTTACTCTCCTTCTCTTTCTCTTTCTCCACCTCGAGCCTCATCCAATGTTTATTCATTCCTTTCCTCATTGTAGTGCAACTGTTGCCTCACTCTCTGCATGTTACCTTTTCATCCAGTGTCACCTTGCTCTTCAACAAGCCTCGACCTTGCAAAGGAAAATAAATAAATAAACAAACAAATAAGCAAACAATAAAACTACATGCCTCAAGGAAAAGCGTTCAAATTACTTTCTTCGACTTGCAAAAAAGTAAAAATGACATTTTAATACGTCCCAAATGTTAATCGGCTTCGCAACGTTGCTGCCAAATACAGCTGCTTGTTATATTATCAAGAAATATTCATCTCCAGCACAGTTTCAACATGAAAACTTACTTTCAAAATATTTCATCTCGCCCCAGTTATTTAGAAAAATTATTTTGTTCTTAAATCCTACATTTAACGACATCATATCTGCCACATCTTGGTCCGTTTTCCTGACCCCAGACCATGGGACATGCTTATCATACGATGGCTTTTGTCCTGTACGTGTTTATCATATTCTCCAGATTTGCGTCGTCAGCACCAAATACATATCGTCATGTCCAACTGGTAGCCGAACTACTGGCAGCGCTAACCCAAGGTTGTCGCACCAATCCCCCTGGTATTCCGCTCAGTTGGTTACATCGTCCGACCAGCCTGATGTTTTCGCAATAGATGCAACTTTTCATTGCCAAATATTCGTTCGCAAGTATTTTCTCGTAACAAACAACCGACCGTGCACCTCGAGCCTCGTCGAATGCTTTCGGACCAATTCCCGTAAGTTAGCCGAACACCATCTGCCTTGAGTTAAACCTCAATTACTCATCATGACCGTAAAACGTTACAACCCTTTTCTTATGGGATCTCAAAATGGTTTTGTACACATTTTACATCAAAATAAACTTTTACATCACAAGTTTAGAAATTGCCCATTTTCCGGTGATCTCAAATTTATTTTTATATTTAAATAGAGGTCGTTGTTATGATATTTTTGGATACAAAGTCAAAGCTCATGGAACAGGAAGAACACAGAACAGATAAGGACACAACAGAGCAAAAGTAAAAGCAGGAGGAGACGGGGAAACACCAACAGCAGCAGGGTTAAGGGACAAAATAGATGGGGACGGACAAACAAAAGGGATGCAGGTAAGAATGAGGGGTAAGGGAGGACTGGACAGGATGGATACAGAAGCAAACTCTCAGGAAGGAAAAAAAAATGGAAATTTGGAGGAAGGGTGGGGTTAAAGAAGGTAGAAAAGATCAAGGTGTTTCACTGAGGTGATGGAGAACAGCTGTCTTGAGGACCTGGAGGGAAGAAAGAGATTGAAGAGAATGTTGGAAGTTGATTCCACAGGTGGGAAAAAAAAGAGGATGGAGTGAGTGGAGATGAGCAGTGATCCTAGATTTTGGGAGTTTCTTCAGAAGGAGGTTGATGGTGGACCACATGCACAATGCAGATACCTTGGTGTGGAGGAGGGGGGGGACAAAGCATGGAAAGAACAAAGGGTACAAGACCAGAAAGGAGATGGTCGGAGGACAGAGAGACCTCTGACCTGTCTGAAATTGGAAAGTGATATGCCCATAAACTCGGCTTCATCGTGGGACATTCCAATGACCTTGGAGGCCTTGGTTTCCACGACATCAAACTGAGCAAGGTGTGATGCAAGCATTCTGGGTGCACAAATCAAGTTTAGGCCTAGATATCCAAGGTGTGGGGGAAAAAAAAAACACGCGAGATCACTTTCTGCACGTCTCAGAGGTAATATACTTATTGCCTTTCAACTTTCTGATATACACGACATGGCAAAAGTATGCGGACACCGCTTATAATTGGTGGATTCGGCAATTTCAGCCACACCCATTGCTGACAGGTGTATAAAATCAAGCACACAGCCATGTAATCTCCATATACAAACATTGGCAGTTAAATGGGCCGTACTGAAGAGCTCATTGACTTTCAACGTGGCACTGTCATAGGATGCCACCTTTCCAACAAGTCAGTTCGTCAAATTTCTGCCCTGCTGGAGCTGCCCCGGTCAACTGCAAGTGCTGTTATTATGAAGTGGAAACGTCTCGCAGCAACAACAGCTCAGCCGCGAAGTGGTAGGCCACACAAGCTCACAGAACGGGACCGCCGAGTGCTGAAGTGCGGAGCAAGGAAAAATTATCTGTCGTCGATTGCAACACTCACTACCAAGTTCCAAACTGACTCTGAAAGCAACATCAGCACAAGCACTGTTTGTGGAGAACTTCATGAAATGTGTTTCCATGGCCGAGTAACCGCACACAAGCCTCAGATCACCATGTGCAAGGCCAAGTGTCGCTGGAGTGGTGTAAAGCTCACCGCCATTAGATTCTGGAGCTGTGGAAATGCGTTCTCTTGAGTGATGAATCACGCTTCACTATCTGGCAGTCCGAGGGACGAATCTGGGTTTGGCGGATGTCAGGAGAACACTACCTGCTCGAATGCATAGCACCAACTGTAAAGTTTGGTGGAGGAGGAATAATGGTCTGGGGCTGTTTTTCACGTTTCGGGCTCGGCCCCTTAGTTCCAGTGAAGGGAAATCTTAACGCGACAGCATACAGTGACATTCTAGACGATTCTGTGCTTCCAACTTTGTGGAAACAGTTTGGGGAAGGCCCTTTCCTGTTTCAGGATGACAATGCCCCCATGCACAAAGTGAGGCCCTTGCAGAAATGGTTTGTCAAGATCGGTGTGGAAGAACTTGACTGGCCTGCACAGAGCCCTGACCTCAACCCCATCGAAAACCTTTGGGATGAATTGGAACGCCGACTGCGAGCCAGACCTAATCGTCCAACATCAGTGCCCGACCTCACAAATGCTCTTGTGGCTGAATGGAAGCAAATCCCCGCACAGCAATGTTCCAACATCTAGTGGAAAACCTTCCCAGAAGAGTGGAGGCTGATATAGCAGCAAAGGAGGGACCAACTCCGTATTAATGGCCATGATTTTGGAATGAGATGTTGGACGAGCAGGTGTCCACATACTTTTGGCCATGTCGTGTGTGTATTTGCCATCTTAAATATTTGCCATGTGTATTTGCCATCTTCTTATTCTTCTTCTTCTTTTTCATGGCAGCTTGGCTGCCAGGTAGCTATCATTTTGTTGGGGCACGGCGATGCCACTGATGTCGTGCCCGGATACCAGTACACTGGTAATAATTTCGCCAACCTCGGAAGGATGACAGGCTGAGTAAACCCCACCTGGTGTTAATTCAGCAGCCAACGGGGCTCAAACTCAGGACCCTAAGATCCCAAGCCAGCCCCCCTCACCATTAAGCCAACACCAAGAATATATATTGTTACGAATTCGCGCCCGCCAGCATGCGAACTGCCGCTTTCCACTGATAGTAGCAGTGATAGTAGCACTGATCGCCCACCGGACGGACAATTCAGTTGTGACTTTCCGGAGCTAACGCCGGAAACCAGTCATGGGTGGGTTTGCAATCTCCACCACGGCCGAGCCAATTGTCTACCCGCGCAAGATAGGGTCACTCGCCGAATTCGATATACCTAAGTACCTGCGCTGGCAGCCGACCTGGTGACCGTACCTCGATGCAGGTCGGCCTGGACACGAACCGCTTAAGCGATCCATTCCGTTCTGCAGTAATAACCGAGCGGGTATTATCGCCCGACCTCGCTGGATCTGATTCTATTGAACGGGTGTTTAAAACCCGGCTATTTATTCCGCGATGCAAGATGGCATTTTCAATAGGGAGAAGATGCAATGAACGGGGTACATTTCAACAAAGCACATTTATTTACCATTTACACACAACACGTATGCAGGCAAGACAATGAAATACAATCATACACATATTCAAAGAAACAAAAGCAATCACGGGACGGGGACAAAGACACAAGCAAGGGAAAGCACGACGACCGAATATTATTATTGTTATTTCACAGGCACTTAACAGGTTTTACTTATGGACACGGCACCACCAACATTCATTCGAAATAAAAAGAAAAGGAAAAGACCACCCCCATAGACAGGGGGGTCAGACTGGGCCAGTAGGCCTTTATGGCGTGGGACTTGGCTGACCGAATGGGCCCCACGAGACCGACGCTGCTAACCTGCACCCTCGTGGTGCGACGGTCGGCGAGCTCTCTCCGGCACTCTCCTCTCATGCGCGCCGCAACCCTGGACCACCGCACACAACCCTCACGACTTGGCACTCAGAGGGAAGGCACCCGAAGCTCAAACCACCACGAAGCAGCAGCAATCACCCAACCAGAAAAGGCTCGACGACAAAAACACACGAGCTGCGAGCTCGACGATCAGCCACCACGAAGAAAACCACGCACGAAGCAAACCACACCAGCTGGGAGCTCGACGAGCAGCCACCACGAAGAAAACCACGCACGAAGAAAACCACACGAGCTCCGAGCTGCCAGTCGACGAGAACACACGAGCTCCAAGCTGCCAGTCGATGAGAACACACGAGCTCCGCTGCCACCACGAAGAAGAAAAACCACGCGAGCTGCGAGTTCGACGAGCAGCCACCACGAAGAAAACCACGAGAGCTGCCAGACCTGGCGTCCTGCACGCCCTTATATCCCCTGGGGTCCAACCCCTTGCTCCTCCCCATTTTCTGCTCCGCCTCCCTTCCAGTTCCTGCGAGAAGCTTCCCGAAAAGGGGCGTTCCTCCGTTCCCAGCGCCTCATTCCACGAACCGACCAATGGCAAACGATCTGCCTCGCTCTTTCCCCTGGGGTCCAACCCCTTGCTCCTCCCCGTTTTCTGCTCCGCCCTCTTCCAGTTCCTGCGAGAAGCTTCCCAAAAAGGGGCGTTCCTCCATTCCCAGCGCCTCATTCCACAAACCGACCAATGGCGAACGATCTGCCTCGCCCTCCCCCCACACCAAGTGCGGAGAAAACAGGCGGGAATATTCGGCGGGAAAAATCCGTGCGCCATCGAAGTTCCTTTGGTTTCCTTTTGCTCGCGTTTATGGAATGAATGCGGAGAGATGGTTGTAATGCATCCCTGGAGATGTGGTTGGTTCAAAATAACGATAGAAAAAAGAAAAACACTATCTCAAAGAATCACAGCCCTGTGACGTGAATAATTCCCATTAAACAATGGTGGGGAAATCTAACTGAACACAGACTTATCGATCTAACTGAACTAAGGACCTTTATGGTGTTCTGCGAATTTCCACAGCCGTAACTATATATATATATATATATATATATATATATATATATATACATATATATACATATACATATATATATATATATATATATATATATATATATATATATATATATATATATATATATATGACCAAATACTAAATTTACCTTTTTAAAACCAAAGGCATCACCAACACAGTTGCCCAGCAGGCAAGACTGAGTCTTACCAAATAATTCATCAATGGTACATACTTCCTCCTTGCTTGACACTCAACATTAAAAAAACGATCAAGCATCAACAACCATTGCGCAGGTTGTGATTAGCCTAATGGTCTACTCCTCCATTGCAGTCCCTGGTCAGAGAACTCGTATTACGATAAAACAGAGATGGACTCTCGTGAAGTGACAAAGTGACATCTACGTATTAATTTGCGACAATATAAACGTCAGGCGACCTTCAACAACTCGTTTTCTTTCTGTGCGATGCCAGCGACACTGCAAGTGCAACACACAATGAATATGAGGAGATAACGCATCACTTGTGATATACGTGACCCACATGTGTGGTTCTTTCAACAGTCTGACATCCTTTCAAACAGTTTGGTGTGGTAGTGCAATAAATGTTTACAATCAAAGTTAAACGTTTAATGTGTGAGTTACATCATCGCTGGCACGAGTCACACGTTGTGTACTCAACTAACAGTGTACCTCGTAAAGGTGAGATGTTGCTCCCATTTATTTTAGTCCACATACACCTGGTCAAAGTGCAAGTTGTATTGCCTTGTTGTGTTAGAATATGCTCATCAACTTCATTTCAAGTCTAGTGTACAATTATTTTCTCAATCTCAAATTTACATTTGTCTTTTAGAACTCAGCAGTACACAAGCCGGTAGGCGACGAGGGATTCGCTAGGATCGAAGTGCTGGATACGATGCTTTTCATTCTGACCGATCCACCGACGAAGATTCATTGCCAAGACGTATTGGTTCACATACAATTGTTCCTCTGCCTGGCAAGATTTTTCCTATTGCGTATTTTGCCAACTGGCACTCCTCATAAAAAATGACGGTAAATAGACACCCTATTTTTGAAGGACTACCATTTGAAAAATAATCGGTTTGCTGGCTTGTGCTGTGGAGCCTCGCGTTGCAGACACACACACACACACACACACACACACACACACACACACACACACACACACACACACACGGAAAACCTGATAAACTTCTCTCAATGCTCTTGTTTGACCACACCTCCTGAGCCACACAATATTTTTCATAAACCACGCCCACTTTCCATAAGCCACGCCCACTTCCTACACCACTCCCACTTTTCATCAACCACGCCCACTTTCCATAAGCCACGCCCACTTCCTAAGCCCCTCATAAAAAATGACGGTAAATAGACACCCGATTTTTGAAGGACTACCATTTGAAAAATAAAACCTCAATCAAAAATCGGCTCGAGGAAAATTTTCTAAATATCTCGAGATGTTTAATTCTGAAGTCTCGTTTCTCTACATTCAAAACTGAAGGACAAGTATTGAAAACACTGTACGCGGTTTTTCGGCCGCTGCACAGCAACGGGTGGTTGCTAGGCAACGAAATTCAAACGCGCACAATCCCACTCCATATGGCACCTGTTGGCAAAGTTTCATCGAAATCGGTTCGCTGGTTCGTGCTGTGGAGCCTCGCGTTGCAGACACAGACACACACACACACACACACACACACACACACACACACACACACACACACACACACACACACACACACACACACACACACACACAACCTGACAATAAGGGATATCTAGCATAGATAACGAATCCAATAGAACACATTACCCCACGCATTCTTGAGAAAAAAAGGACATGGGCGTGATCTACGAGCAGAACATTTGATTGGTCGAGATGATGTAAAATGACGTAATATTTTGTCCAAGTACTGCTAAACTAAAGATTTTTGAAAGTGCCAATGAGGAGATTATTTTTCGACAGTGGTCAAGAATATAATTCAATTGAAATAAAATACAGACTTTGAAGATTGTAGAAAAAAAAATTCTGGAAGTTTACCGCCGATGATGCCATGTCTTTTACACCACCTTATTTAACAAGTTACACGAGTTATTTGTGCCTGTTGTTTGTGTCCTCTTTATGATGTCGCTAAAAACAGTAAGTTTCCTGTTTGGAATGATTTCCGATTTTGCTTCACTGTCAGACAGACAGAGTAGAAATATTACCTCACTCCTCTCTGTGCATGCATGATCGGGCCAAGTTCAGAACCAAAGTACTGTTAAACTACAGGCGGTGATATCACACAAGTTTAAAGGCTGTGTTATTCAAATGACACCCCTTACCTGACCTCCCCCCCAGTTCAGTTGGTAGTTGAACCGTAGCATGCCGCCGCTGATGTCATATGCACAAAGTGTCAATGGTTGTCGGATGTTATTGTCGTAAGTGTGCCTGGGCCTGATAATCCTTAATCTAATCGAACTACCAACAGCCATCTTCTATTACTCCTGAAAATATTTTGCCGACATCATCATGGCTGCCAGCACAGATTGTACTGAGAACGTCTGCACTTGTTGGGTAAAGGTGTGTCATGGTTACTTTTGTTTAAAAAAAAAAAATCAGAGCATGCGAAGCAAGTTCTCTCAATTTTTTTGATAATTAATTGTCCGGTTTAATCATCCTCCACTTCTATTACATGACCTGTGTTTAACTTTAGACATTTTGTTTACCTGAGCAACAACTGACAGTGACTCATTTCAAAGTAGGCACCTTTTAAGGGAAAATTTTTTTTTAACCAAAAGTAGTCTTCCTGGAATTACTGGAAACACCTTCTGTCGGAATACCGCACAGCTCGTTTGCAGCAAAACCTTGAGAGCTTGCGAAACTATCTTAGCGATTGCCCATTCACCATTTTTCGCCAAAGAAGAACAAATCACAGGCTGACAAATGTTATTCCAACATGGAATATGAACTTGAAGCTTCAAGCATTTTAGCACGAACTTGTCTGTGTGTGAAGGACCAATGATGCGCCAAGACTGTTTTGGAAATTGCCGACAAGAAAAGACTTGATCGACAAGAAAAGACTTGATCGTTAACCTCGAGCACTGCCGTACATCTTTGTAATTAAGCCTGTTCAAAGTCCATCCCAGTGGTATTAATTTATCGGGAATCACAGCAAAGGAATGGGACAATGGAATCTCCCGGTCAACCTCCTTCGAAAGCTCAACTGTTTTCCATGGGAAACTGTTAGTTTGACTCTGAACTCAAAACGATGACGGGCTGCTACATCTTATCATAGGAATTTGTTGGGACAACTAAGCTTTGCGGAATTGCCCACTGCTCATGTCAAGACAAGCTCGTACGAACAGGGACGGTACCTTCCCTCGAGACGAGAGTAATCATTTTCAGCTGCGCATCATCACATCTTCAGCACAGATCAAACAGGAATATTAGACTTGCAAAGATGAATGGTCTTATTCTTGCTATTTCATCGAAATGCATCTCAGAGACTATTCATTGTCACGAGTATCTCTTGCATTAGTTCACCAAACAAAAATTTGTGTTAAAGTGCCACATCGTCCAATTTTGTTCAAATACCTCCGATACCGATTCACTGATGAACATTAAACTGGGCGTCCAGTCTGCTGGCATTCGTTGGTGGACGTTAAAGATCCCACGGTGTTCTTTGCAAAGAGTAGGCAAGCTATCGCTGGCACCTTGAGTGAACAAGGTACAAATTCCTGCTCTAACTACTGCTGGGAAAGAAATTGCAAACTACCCAGTATAACCCTTGCTAAGAAACTGCTTTTGCAGCACCAATGCTCCGTCACAGAATGTCAGAATCAGAGACCTTCCATAAAGGTCTACACTCAGCATAGTGAGATCATCTGACAAGAACCCAAAACTGGATCTTTATGGACGTTTGTACATATTAAATAAAGAGAGTCAACTTTGCCCAAACACATGAATGCAAAACCATCTGCATATTACGAGGATGCTCAAAAGACTAAATACCTAAAGGGAATGATAAATGTTGGAACAGGGATTCCGTTCTTGTGTATTCTTGCTACTTCAAGATATAAAACACAATGTTCAAGTGTTCGTTTTTCTTTGGAGTGACGAAGACTCATGGAGGCTGCCAGGATAGCTGTCATTTCAGCTGTGCCGCTGATGCTGTGCCCCTAAACCAGTACACTGCTACTCATTTTGCCGACCTCGGAAGGATGATGGACTGAGTCAACCCTACCTGGTGTTGATTCAGCAGCTAACGGGGCTCAAACTCAGGACCCTAGGATCCTTAGCCAGCCATCCTAACCACTAAGCCAACACCAGGCTACAGGGACAAGGATTAAGTGTTTGTCAAAAATAAATTTCTCCCACCACTTACCCCTGACCCACCCACACTCCCATGACCCTCCAATCCCTACCACCTCCGTCTACATACTGTGCATGCAGAGGTATTTGGGAAGGGAAGAGGATTCAAGAAAAGTGAAGAAAAAGGTCAGGCTAAAGGCCCGGTCACACCTTGACGTTTTAGCCAACGTATGCCGATTTTTGAATTTTTTTTCTAAAACACTGGCACACATTGAATACGTTATGGGTAAGTTTTGATAACATTGAGAGCACGCTGAAAAACACTGCCATACGTCGTTGTACGTTGGCTTTAAACGTTGTACTTTTTGGTTGTCCTCAAATTTTTTCATGCTTGAAATTTCACGACGTATGCCGGCGTATGACTCACACGTTCCGCTACGCTGGCCGCAAGTTGTATGCACGGTCTGCGATCGTTGACAGACGTGAACACATGCTACTTGTAAGTTAATCATAAGTTGAGACACGCCGAGGTAATGTTTAGCGTATCCGAAACTTATTTCTAACCTATGATTAACGTGTTGTTGGCACGTTACGCGATCGTTGCCACACATCGACAGACGTTACTTTTAAGTTACTCATAGGCTGAAAGACGTCGGTATAATGGATCGTCCTTGCGTCAGCGTCCACGGCCATGGCCAGGACACTTATTTGCAGCATTCTTCAAACTTTTCTACGGCATGACGAGGATGTTCACACTTCGATGTCTAGCTTGGCTATGATTCCAATTGTCCATCGGCAGTGTCTATTTAAAATAGTCGAGTTTGAGCGTTTTAACACGTTCAGAAGAAACGCTTCAAATTTCCAAACCCCAGGGTCAAAAAACAAAGGCGAGTGACAGCAATTTAAATCGTTCATTGTAAACAATGAAAATAGCTGAGTGGTACCGTTTAACAGTCGTTGAGTGTAAAAAAAATCCAATTGTTGAGCGCAAGCGTCTACTTTCAATAGTGGAGATGCAGCCATTTAAATCGTTGAGTGGCAGCCTATGGATAGCAAACCCTACGTCACTGGCAAAGATAAACTGCCACACGATATGGATAAGTTAGGCTATCGTTGGGCATAGTTTGTGAACGCCGGCTACACGATAATTATTCGTTGGTATATCGTATCATATAAGTAATCAAAGCGCTCTATGCACATTATTAGTTCATTGTGCATTTGTCCAACCCATTATGAATAGACCTAAATCGTAAAAACAAGCTATAGCTCATTGTTGAAAAAGCCCCATAAAAAATTAGCCGCGAAGAACTTCAAACAATGGTGAAAAGATGTCTCCTACCCGTGGACACGCGGACGCAAGGACGATCCATCATAACCCACACCCTCCCCCTCAAACTCACCTACTACTGCCAACATGAACAAACTACTACTAATATTAATACTGATACTGATACTGATACTGTTACTGCTGACATGGACATCGACTCAAAAAGGACTCGAAAACACTGTTGGGTTCCCCTTTTATGAGCAGCATTTTTATATACCAATTCCCAAAACCGCTGGGAACACGTCTTTACATGGCAGTTGTAAGCTATAAACACATTCATTTTTTTTTTTTAATCGACCGGAAGACGTCATTGGAATACGTCTACATACATCGATGTGTGTTGGGACTATGTAAAGAATTGGTTCAAAGCACGTCAAACATAAGTTAGAAATAAGTTTCGCGTAAAAAAGACATTACCGCGACATGTTTCGACTTATGAGTAGCTTATAAGTAGCGTTTGTGGACGTGTGTAAGCATCCACATATCGTGTGTAAAACTTATCCCCATCACATGCGGAACGTGTGTCATACGCCGAGTACGTCCAAAAATTTTGAACATGTTTAAAATTTCTTGACGTACTCTACTTACTACGACGTAAGATAGCGTACTTTAGCGTTCTACTCATGTATACCAAACTTACTCATACCGTATTTGACGTGCCCCAACGTTTTAGACACATTTTTCTTCAGTCGGCATACGCTGGCAAGATCGCCAAGGTGTGACCGCGATGTTGTCACTTCCATTTCTACCGCAGTTATGATTCGAATCGTTGTGCGTCAGCCTTTTAATAGGCTACGTCACGACATCGTCGGCGATGCGTGCAACGCACTATGCCTAAGTTAGACTATCGTTGGGCATCGGTTGTGTAGGCCGACAACAGGTTCAGCATTCGTTGGTATAAGTTATCTATAACACAACGAAACGTTCTGTGTCCGTTACCAATGCGTTATACATAAGACCAAGTCGCTATGAATACGTCCGAATCTTTAAAAAAAACATCAAAAGTTCAACGTAAGCCAGCGTTTTACATACATTTTAATACGTTGCCATCGCTGGCTAAAACGTCAAGGTGTGACCGGGCCTTAAGGGGAGAAGGGTTCGGGAAAGGAAAGAGAGTTGTAGGAATAGAGTATATGAGGAAGAGATGGAAGGGAAGAGGAATGTATGAAACATAGAGATGGTGGAGGTCAAACATCCCCCTCCCAACCCCCCCCACCAAAATTTTTTATATATAACACCTTACAAAGGCACAGCACTGCAAGTTGGCACATAATCTATCAAATGCTTAAAAGAAGAGGTAACATTACAACTTGCTGAAACACAATGTTCAAATGTTTGTTTTTCTTTGGAGTGACGAAGACTTATGGAGGACCTTGTACATTTCCCATGGGCAGGACAACGACAAAAAGAAACATGGTTGTATTTCACCTGAATCACAAGGAGATTCATAAACAATGGTTGAATGAACACAGTACATAGCATATGAACCTCGTATCTCAGCATCATAAGCTTTGTGCTCAGTGAGGAATGTCGAACAGGTTTTGTTTACTTGTTCATTGTTTGAAGCATGCAGCAGAATTTGATCATGGTGATATAAGCCATTGCCAGTTTCAATTGTGAATCCAGGTCTTCATTGCGTGAAATGTACGTGTTGCTCACGCTAAGGCAATATTCAAAGTATGAATAAACAAAATAACACAAGACATTGTCAACAAGAACCGCAGACATTCGCAATGTAACGCAACACATATTCCTCACCCGCTTTGACCAAATGTAAAACCTTAAAGACACCAGACAAGTCAAAAGCCTGGCGTTGGCTGATTAGTTTGGGTGGTGGCTTGGGATCCGAGGGTCCTGAGTTCGAGCCCCGTTTGCCGCTAAATTAACACCAGGGGGATTGACTCAGCCTGTCTGAGGTCGGCAAAATGAGCACCAGTGTACTGGTAATAGGGGCTGGTTCAGCAGCATAGCCATGCCCCTAACCAATGATGCAACCAGCAGCCAAAAAAGGCTGTACACGAAGAGAACCTGACAAGTCTACCTGCTTTAGTCTGTCGTCAAGTGTCATTTTGCCAATTCTTGTCCTGATTTATCAAAAACCCACAGGCAAGGCAAGTCAAAAAAACAATCTTGCATCCAAATTTGAACTTTAACCCCTGTATAATCCTCAAAACGACTCTAATCTGAAAAGTTTATCAAAATCTCAATCGGAACTCGATCAAAGAAAGTAAATTGCACCAACGTTTAAATCTACAGACTCAAATGCACAGGAATGACGAGGAAAAATGTGCGATTTTTAGCGTTTCAACTTAGACCGCTTAAAACCGGAACAGGAGCCCTGAATCAGAGAATTTTTTTTTAAAAAAGAAAAGGGGTCTGGGTTTATGGGACCAAGGTACCTCCATTCAAAACTTGAAGAGAATTGGCTCCAAAATGAAAGAATGGTATTTCATTGTAATTGTTGGAAAGAAAAAACGAAGGAACAATGTATCACCTCTCCCCATAGTTGGAGGGGCAATATATAACAAAACCAATAAAAGTACACTCGTTTTAAAACATCTACTTCTCCTTCCTGCACATGATACATTTGGGTCATCGGATTATTTTCCAGTCGAGCCACGGTCTATCTCTTCGTAAACGTGCGTGTACGCTTGTTAGATGCAATGAGCTTCGTGAATCTGACATTGGTGTCAGAATGCAATGTGACAACACGTCACACAATAATGGATCGTAGTGAAAAATAAAGCTACAAACGAAGGGGAATACTGCTTTTCAATACAGCCTTGTGTAAAAATTCCGGTCGGCCATCAAGGACGAACAGCGAGGGATGTTGACCAATGCATCTGTGCACAAAGGCTTCTGTGCTATGTTATGCAAACCACCATTTTGAGCAGTAGGATCATGCCCCATATGAAAGATATATTCAGCTCAGATCTTGCCCTCAACAACTGGTGTGTTTCGATGTTGAAAATCCCAACTGCGTGGCTGCCGATTCGCCGATGATGACGATGAGGAAACGACTGAAGCAACCGAGACGTGCCTGGAGGCAGTAGTGGCGGAAGCGGGTGGGGAGGGAGCAATTGTCCCCGGGTTCCAGGTGAAGGGGGACACCGTCGGTGGACATTTTCTTTTGAAATTGAAATTAAGAAAATATTACTGTGTTGGTGAGATAGTAGAACCCAAATCTGATGGTCAGGAAACGTAAAAGTTTGATCTGGCTTATTGTCTAACGAGCAGAGCCTACCCGTCGCTTCGCTGACGGACCAATTAGTCGTCCGGTTTGCCAAACATTTTGGGCAAGAAGAAGGAAAGGAAGACAAATGTACCCATGCATAGAGTGCTTCAACCCCACTCCCCACCCCCCCCCCCCGTCCCACTCCAACCCCTTCCCCACCCGGATCGTCCTGATGCCCTTTCCCACGACAAATGTCTCACACACGATGACAGGCCCCTCTGGGTTTTTTAATTGTTTTTGGGGGGGGTGGGGGGAGGGGTTAGGATAAGAGAAGGAGAACAAATTTACCTGTGCGAAGAGTGCTTTAACATCAGTGTTGCCCAGGTAAAAAAGGTAAAAGACGTCTTGAGGGTCTTAAAAGGTAAAAGGGGTATTAATGGGTTTAGGGTCTTTTGGGTCATCAGGGTCCTCTGGGACCTTTGGGTCACCTGGGTCATCTGGGTCTTCAGGGTCCTCAAGGTCTTTTTGGTCCTCGGAGTCTTATGGGTGTTTTGGGTCTTATGGGTCCTCGGAGTCTTATGTGGCATCTGGATCTTTTAGAGTCTTAAGGGTCTTGATGGTCTTGAAGGGTATTCAATGGTCAAAAGGGGTCTCAGCAGTCTCAAGGGTCTAAAAGAACATTCCAATAGTACGTAATTAATCGACGTACATGTGTGAAGTCAGGGTACAATTGACGGTAAAAGAGTACGTAATTAATAAACATGTAGTCACACAGCTTCATGGACGGACTGACCATACTTTTCGTTTTTACCTCTGCCACCGAAGGTGAAGGAGGTTATGTTTTCACCCCTTTCTGTCTGCTTGTCTGCTTATGTGCAGGATATCTGAAAAAGTTGTGGACGGATTCGGAGGACATTTGGTGGACAGGTTGGGTGTGTGGCAAGGACGAATCGATTCGATTTTGGTCTGAATCCGGAAGATCTGAATCCGGATCTGGATACGAGAATTTTTTTTTTTTTAAGTGATTCTTCATCATTGAGAGATTGGGCCAATAAGGATATAGTTCTTTCGTTCTGTGTCTGTCTGTCTGTCTGTCTGTCTGTCTGTCTGTCTGTCTGTCTGTCTGTCTGTCTGTCTGTCTGTCTGTCTCTCTCTCTCTCTCTCTCTCTCTCTCTCTCTTCCCCCCCCCCCCCCCCGCAGCCTGTGGCTGCTGGTTGCATCATTGGTTGGGACGTGGCTATGCCACTGATGCAGTGTCCCCCTTACCAGTACACTGGTGCTCATTTTGCCGACCTCGGAAGGATGACAGGCTGAGTCAACCTCCTGGTGCATTTTAATTCAGCGGCCAACGGGGCTTGAACTCAGGACCCTAGTATCCCAAGCCGCCACCATAACCACTAAGCCAACACCAGGCTTGATATAGTACTGTATAGCATGATGTTTCAAAAATGTATTGGGCCCGATATGTTCTCGTGGATCAGGCATTGCATGATGGAGGTATGCGCTCTACCAAGTGCCTTTCTAGTTGTATATCTAAATTTATTTGTAATTGCACGGGAAGAGAAACGTGAATAAGTATCACGTTGTGATATTCATTTCCAAAGGAAATTTGGAAATTGCAACACCCTCTGTCACCACCACTAGGTGGTGATACATAGTACTCATTTACATTGATAATAACTGCCCCCCCCCTCACCCCTGTGTAAGGCTGCAGCCACAAAGCCTATGTTACCCCCCCCCCCCAACATACACACACACAATTGTATTTGGACCCCAAGTTTGGAGTTTGCACCTTAAAAGATGCAGCCATACGTAAGGAACAAGGAAATTTGCTAGAGAGTGAGAGGAGACAATGGCGTTTATACATAGAGATTAAATTTATAATGCCGATCAACTTTCATAATAGGTAGAGGCTCTGGAAGGAGGTTGCCAGGTTGGCAACTTTTTTATAGCAAGATAGGGGTGGCACAAAAGAACAATGCCCCCAGACACCTCAAACCCTCACCGGAGGTTGCCAGGTTGGTGGTGCACCGCCACTGCTGAACCCCCACTGCTTGAAGAATAATCTGAAAACTTCTAATTTACTGGCACTGACAGTGTGAAGGACAAGTGCAGCAAATACATTGAAGTCAAGGGACACAATGTTGAAAAATAAAAAAAAAACAAAAGGTTGGTGTGTGACAACAAAAGCAGAGCTCATTCCTTAAACCTTTTTGTAACAGTGCTCGCAATCATCAACATTTTATGCGAAATGATAAGTGAACATTTTAGATGCAATCTAGGTTCAACGTGGGTGAGCAAGGTCAAGAACAATGTCACATTGAACCCCTTCATCTAAACATTTCCAGACACTTAAGGGACAAAATAATGACTACAACCTGATCGCCATCCGTCGTCATGTTTGTAACACACAAATAAAGGAATGCACACTACCAAGTACTGTACTCCATAATAATTGTCGGGCAAAGTAGTTATCGTTTTGTTTCGTTATTTATATATTTTTTTAAAACATCGATAATGCCAATACACAAAATAAATAAACACAAACAAACTAGAAGGGCACTCGGTAGAGGGCATACCTTCGCTATGTAATGCCTGACCCACAAGAACATCTGGCCCAATATATTGTTACGAATTTGGAATTCAATTGCACACAACATACAGGTTCCCTTAGTCAGCTATGTCGATAAGTGCATGTTCCCGAGATAGCTCACCTTCCATTGTTTAAATGTTTTGAAATCGATTAGATGCGCTGCGGATCGATTTAATAGTTAGGGAGCTAACAATGGAGACGTCCCTCCCCCTCTTCTGCAAAGAGGAAGAAGAACCCTGCGGTGACGTCGACAACTCCCTCCCACCCGTGGTTGAGCGGGGGGGGGGGTGGATCGCCAGGGCATGAGTCACGCCGGGTGCGGGGGAGGGGGTGCAAAGGATAAAGAGGACATCTTTTCTTCGTTCGAAAAGAGTTCGTGGGCTGAGTTCGTGAAAGTCCCGTTAAAAAAAGGATCCCGAAAGAGTTCGTGGAAAGAGTTCGTAAAGAGTCCCGTGGGAGTCCCGTGGTAGGGCTGAGTTTGTGGGAGTCCCGTGGCAGAGTTTGTGTGCTGAGTCCCGTGGGAGGAGTAAGCTTTTTGCTTTGGCAGTTGGGGGAGTCGGGAGGAAGCCAGAAGCCAAGGAGCTGCGTGGAAGTCTGGGCGTCGCGAAGGAGACGCGAGCTGGAGGCGCAGCCTTGCCTGCTGTGTCGCGCAAACCGCGCGTTCGTGTGGAGAGAGCCGGAGAGAGCTCGCCTGCCACACGGAAGGCCCGAGCTCGACCACGGCTACGCTAGCTGCCGTGGGGAAGGAGCATCGCGGGTCGCCCAAGCGCGTTTGTGTGGAGAGAGCTGGAGAGAGCTCGCCTGCCACACGGAAGGCCCGAGCTCGACCGCGGCTACACTAGCTGCTGTGGGGACGGGACGTCGCGGGTCGCGCAAGCCAGACACCACGAGGGGGCAGGTAACCTGCAACGGTCTCGTGGGACTCGTTCGGTCTGCCAAGTCCCACGCCATAAAGACCCAAGAGGTCCAGTCTGACCCCATTGCCTTTGATGGGGTCTTATTCCTGCTTTTCTTTCGAATGAATGTTGTGGCGCCGAGTCCCGTAAGTAAAACTGTGTGACTGTACATTAATAATTGCTTAGAGACGGTTGTAGTTCTTTTGTCGTGCTTTTGTTGTTTGTATAATTGCATACGTGTTTTGCCTCATTTAATTGCATACGTGTTTCATTATAATAAATGTCCTTGTGTGAATGTAAACCTGCTCGTTTCGTCCATTCCCTCATTGACTGAACATTTCGTGTGTTGGGAGTTAGAAAGCAGTTGGTTTGCCGTAATAAGGGGACATTTGGACCGACGGTTCTCAGCGGTTACGCCGCTCGGAATCGCGCACGGACAAGCTCGCCTTGGCGGTTTGTTCCGTACGAGATCCGTCGAGGGTGGAATACCCCGGTAGTTGGATCATGTGGGTATTTAGGTACATTGAAGATTGGCAATCGACCCTACCCCACGTGATCTGCCGATTGGCGTATTTCAGTTCTTGTACAAGGACCCGTCGCTCGGTGTTATCCAGACGGCGATCTATATTCCGGACGATCGGTCGGGCCGACTCGACTTGCGGCTCCGTTCAGAGCGGTCGGTTGGCGGCCGACCCCCGGCCTGTAACAATATTTTTGAAATATCGTTTTTGAGCCCTATCTCTCAATGGTGAAGAATCACTTTAAAATTTCTAGTCGTCGGATCCGGATTCGGATCTTCATCAAAATCTAGCCAATTTGTCGTGGTCACAGACCCAACCCGTCCACCAAGTTTCCGAATCCGTCCACAACTTTTTTGAGATATCGAGCTCTATATCGTTTTTGGCCCTATCTCTCAATGGTGAAGAATCACTTTAAAAATTCTAGAATCTGGGGAACTAGTATCTGGGCCTTGTCACACACGGAACCTGTCCACAAAATTTCAGCCGGATCCGTCCACAACTTTTTGAGATTATCCTGTACACAAACAAACAAACAAACAAACAAGAAGAAGACGTCGTGCAGAGCACAATACTTGCAAAATCCATAAAATAAATTCAACCTCAAAATTAATCGGTGGTTGAATTCAATGACCAAATGTGCAACTCCTCTTCAAATTTCAAGTCAATCAGATAAAAATTGGCAATTTTTAGAAATCCATAATATAAATTTGACCTCAAAATTAATCGGTGGTTGAATTCAATGACCAAATGTGCAACTCCTCTTCAAATTTCAAGTCAATCAGATGAAAATTGGCAATTTTTAGAAATTCAGCCTATGTTGAGCTTTTGATCGATGTTGATCTCGAAAATAATTGGCTGGTTGAATTCAGTGACCTGAAATATAAATCCTCTTCAAATTTCAAGTCAATCAGATGAAAATTGAGGATTTTAGAAATCTCACCTCAGTTGTTGACCTTTTGACCTCAAAAACAACAGGCTTCTTCCTTATGACAAACTCTACCACGTGGTAAAGTTTAGTGAATACCGGTTTAAAAATGTGATCTCGAGGCAATAAACAAACAGACAAACAGACAGAATAACAAAATAGACTAACCAATATACTTGTAAAATCTTCGATTTTTGCAAGTAATAAACAAACAGAAAGCGGTGAAAACATTAAAAAAAAAAAAAAAACCCTTGTTCACCTTCGGTGGCGGAGGTAACCACTAACTAAAACAGCTGAGGATGGTTGATTGTACTTGCAAATTAAAACTGGATTTGAATGGTTTGCGGGTAATTTGTGCAGAGATTAACTGGAAGCATTGGCGAAGATATACAAAAGGGGGTTGTGAAAAATGTTATTCCCCTGACCCTGAAGGAATGGTTCTGCCCCAGTGAGAGCCCGCACGGTTGATACATCTTTTCCACGTAGTTTCCCAGATTATACCACACATATTTCCCAGCAGTGGGTCAATTTCTCGGTGCCATATGGAAGAGAAGTTGTGTTTTTGGATTTGAAAAACAAAGAAAAACATATCGGGGTTTCGAGGTTAGGATTTCATGTTAAGAGTAGAGATAAGGGGGAGGTCTTTGACACCTCCCCCCTCAACACCCCAACAATATTTTTCTGAAAAAAACAACAACATATAACTGCCCATAATTTGGTACACAAGATGTTGCAGTGATCCAGACCCTTCTAAAACCCTTAGTAAGGAATCACAAAACATTGGGCGATTTCGATATTCATCACTGGTTTGTCCGGCGGTAGATACAACCAAACTCGGTGGCCGAATGGACAGTGTCCGCTCTGAGTTTTGGAGGTCGTTGGTTCGTACCCTGGCCGAGTCATACCAAAGAGTTTAAAAAAGGTAAATGCTGCTTCCTTGCTTGACTGAGCATTTAAAAGAATGGAGTACAGACAAACAACCAGAGGTTGGCAACCATAGTGCATGCTTTGATGGGCCTGAAGGCCTCCTGCATTAAAGTTCCTTGTTAAGGAACTCACTATTATTATTATTATTATTATTATTATTATATTCATTATTATTAAGAAAATCCACCTTTGAGCTGTTCAAAACAGGCGGCAGTCGGACCAAGGCGTTCTGAAAGCAGGCCATCCTCGCGCAGATATCGGTCATCAGTAATGCAGTTGGCAGTTGCTTCCGAGACGTGAACTTTTCCAGCAACACCGAGCTGCTCCATCATGTTGGCAAGGTTCACGTCGTTGGAAAGTACATCAAATTTGAACCTCTTCATTCCGAGAATGCCACACAGCACGGTGCCAGTGTGCACACCCACACGCATGTTCACGGTCTCGTCGTTTTCCCAGCAAAACTTCTCAATGGCAGCGATCATGCCCAAGCCCATCTCGATGCAGCAGGATGCGTGATCTGACCTTGGCTCGGGACAACCAGCCACGCAGTAGTAACAGTCACCGAGGGTGCTAATCTTTTCACAACCCGTCAGCTCACAGAGCTTGTCGAAACGCCCAAAAAGGTTATTAAGTAGTCTCACCAAAGTGTCGGCGGACTTGTTCGCACTCATCCTCGTAAAGCCAACAATGTCAGCGAAGAGAATACTGACGTTCTCCATCTGACGCATCGTGAAAGGACGGAAAGGGAGTTGCTCTTTGGCAATAGAGAACTTCTTCTTTTTCTTGTACCGTGAGGCCGGGCTCACCACCATTATCTCACCTCCTTCTTCTTCACCTTGCTGCTTCAACAGTTCATGGGCGATCATTTGAGGCATGACTGCGTGTATCATTTTCTCCTTCAATGCCTTCTCGACCTCCAGCTCTTTGCCATGAATGATGGCTTGCCCAACTTTGAGGAAGGTGTTACAAACACGTACCTGTGTCATTACAAATGCATGCATGCCTATAACATGGATGCAAGCATGGAGCAAAAGCTTGGCAATTGTCATTAGTACCACTTCGCTGGAGAATTCCACTTTCCAGTCGGACATTCGAAGCAGTTGCAATGTTTCAAATGCGAGTGAATACATAACGCCAAGTATGACGCAGAGGTACAGTGGCAGAGGGATGACGGCGTACAGCAAAAGCAAGACCTCCACGCAGATCGCGAAACTGCCCACCTGTGACAAATTTTTATCGAAGCTGTACCACGTGCCACCGGCCGTGGCTAGCGAAAGGACACTGAGGCCCAGTGCAAGTAAAAGACCCACAACCGTACGCACCCAATGACGTTTGTAGATAGAAGAATATGTGATGCCAAGCAGGCCAACACAGAGCATTGTAAAGAGCACAATTGGCACGAGGAAGATTGCACGACCCTCGTTGGTCGCCACGCAGACCATCCCTCGTACTATGCATGCCGTCAGGACATAGATCAGAGCATAGCGAAAGCGTCGCTTCACCTGAGGCAAGCAGCGTTCCACGCAAGCTTTCTCAAGCTCCAGTGAGTCAAACTTCGGGTTGCACCAGCTCCCAGATGCCCGCTCAAAAAGCTGTGGTACACGAAAACGTGTTCGCGCAGGATGACCGGATTTGCGTTTGCTGCTGGCAGGATTGGGATGGGCAAGGCGCACTGCCACTGCTGAGGCCCTGCCCTCAAATACCGCTTCACTCTCGTGCGCCGCCATTCTGGTTTCCATCAAAATGTGGACACCTGAAAGACAACCGAAGCAATCATGAGTGCAATCTGGATAAAATGAAATAATGTGATATCAATATACGGTGGCAAAACAGCGCACCTAAATGACAAATGAAAAATCAATTTAACCCACAAATCCAAGCCTGGACAGTAGAACATCTCAAATATGCCGTGGCTTTCTCACCATCAATAATTGTTGAGTTATTCAATCAACCGGGCCGACGGGATGGCCGAGAGGTATGCATGCTTGCCTCTGAGCCATCGAGCCTGGGTTTGAATCTTGTCCCAGATACAAACTGTCATCCTGGTGTCTCATGGGCAGAGCACCAATGTGGGCACCGCCTCTCATATGGACATGAAACTGGCATCCCGTCTGCTGGCATTAGTCCCTCCGATTCAAGTTAAAACGGGCGGACCATCTGCCAGCATTAGTTGGTGGACATTAAATATCCCACGGTGTGCTTCATGAAGAATAGGCGAGCTATCGCCAGCAACCGTGGCCAAATTCCAAGTTCCTGCTCAAACTTACAGGAGGTGTTACATCAGTGGCACAGCCAAGCACCCTCGGCCAATGATGCTCCATAGAAAAGAAGATTCTCTGAACTAAACTATATTCGCCTTGCTCCTTCGATTCAACTCATCAATGACAGTTATAATGTTTTAAATTGGAAGGTCAATGAAAAGCTGAACAGACATGCAGCAAAATGATTGGCAGGCAAACATAAAGGACAGCCACAAACAGAAAGGGTTACAGATGGACAAGTGGGAAAGGTCAGCAACAGGAACACAATTGTCCAGGGTAGATGCAAGAGAGAACATGAGATGGCTGACATGGGTTTCCGCGATGGATGATTTTAGAGGAATAAAAATAAATGGATTCGGGGCAGGCGAAGCAATTCCACAGGATGGAGAAAAAGGGGGAGAAAGGACCGAAGGTGAGCAATGGGCCGAGACTTGGGGAAGGGTAACAAACAAGGCAATGAGTGGGTAAGCATGTTTCACCAAAAGCCAAAATAAAAATTTTAAAAACGTTGCAAAATGGAAGGCATAAAACAGATGTCAGTTGTCAGTCTCATTCACAAGTTAAGCGTCACAGAATAAACTAGAGGGGGAGCACACGGGAGAGTGCAAAACCTCCGCCGCCAATACTGCTGGGTCACTCAAGTGAACCTTATATCTTATTCATTAAATATGTCAACAGTGCTGACAGAGTTATAGTTCTTTTCTCCAACATTTTTTGGGGGGGTGGGGGGGTTGGAAATCACTTAACACATGTAGAAATGCAAAAAAAAGAAATCGAAATTTTGTTGAAAAAAAAGTTGCAAAAAAATTTTTTCTCGAACAATATTTTTGGGGGGGGGTTGGAAATCACTTAAAACATGTAGAAATGCAAAAAAAAAAAATATTCAAATTTTTTTTTTCAAATTGGCCGCCATAGCGGCCATATTGGATTTTGGACCAAGTCGAAAATCTTATGGCATGATCCTTGGACCAGACCTAACCCCCCCACCAAGTTTTGTCGAAATCCGTCGAGGAGTTTTTCTGTAATGCTGTTCACAAACAAACAAACAAACAAAGAAACAAACAGAAAGGGGTGAAAACAGTAACCTCCATCCATCTTCGATGGCGGAGGTTAATAAATAAATAAATAAATAAACTCGGATTATGTCAAACATTTCATCACCATATCGTGTTAAAAAAACATATATTTGACGTGTTTGGATGTCCGCTGCCGTCAGAACAAAAAATCCCAATCAGGAAATCTGGTTTAATGTATCGCCCAGAACATTTTGTAAACTATCACATTTCTAAAGTGAAAGTCAACAGAAAACAGGTTGGATGAGGTTTGACGTGCTAACGTGAGGGCTGAGCATACTGAATGTGCTCAACGTGGCTGGAGTCGGTCTTATCGAATAGGGGGCCACGTGAACGGTTAATATGAGAAAAGAGGAGTGCTGAATGAGTGCAGAGATACTGGGGGAAGTGGGGTGAGTGAAATTGTAAAATGAAGTGTTGCGCTCTCAGTCAGTCTCAGACTCACTCTCACTCTCTTAACGGAAGGCAAAATGTCAACACCAGGGAAGAAAGAGCAAAACAAACAACCCACATGTAGCTTCCTAAAGGTATGGAATCATCTGCAACAAAAAAAAACAACGTTAAAAGGAACATTTGACTCTGTATCAGACGATTTGAGAACAGACACAAAATAAAGTTGAAACGCCCATAAATTAGTTAACATCCATTTTTATTTTTTCAGGTTATTAAAATTTGTCATGGACACGGTTAGTCGGTGGTCTGGAGTTTCAATGCTTGAGTAAATGCGTTAATCAGTTTGCGGTGTCTTATCCATAATTTTGTCTCATCCTCTTTTTCGTCACAACATGTCCCCATGAAACCTTCAAGGCTGCTCACAGAGTACATGCGCGCGCACACACACACACACACACACACACACACACAAACACACACACACACACACACACACACACACACACACACACACACACACACACACAGTTTGTACTAGCTTTTCACGAGCTGGCTAGCCAGATGGATGAAATGTTATTTGTCCTTGTTCTGGGTACCAGCGGATAACACCCATTCTTCCTTACAAAGGCACCGTGGGATCCTTCACATGCACCGGCAATCAATCCTGGCAGACTGGTGCCCAACTTGACGTCCGAGGGACAGAACATGTTTTTTTTGACGCCACGCTCTCCATGAGAAACAGCTGTATGACAGTTTAGTCTGGTCGGGAATGAACTCACAGTAGACAGCTCACAGGCAAGTCCGCGACCCCTGCACCGCTCTGTCAGATTAATAATTGTCTCAACGTAAAGGAAAAAAAGAAAAAGGCTTGGCAGGATAGCTTGGAAGTAAACGCCTTCACCTTCGAGTTGTAATGCCTGGGTTTGAATCTCAACCGAGCCACGCACTCACTCCTGTGATTTCACATGCTGGGTGATGCGTCTATATTCGGCAATGGCACATCAACTTAAGCTGGAGAACCCATCTGTGGTGAATTAACGTGAATCGTGGGACATGACGCGGGATCACATGTTGTGCGTCTCGCGTATAAGGGGATGTCTCTCTGCGGCACGAGTGATTGTCCCCGGGGCATTGCTATTGACATCGGCTGTCCACTTGATGCTCGTTAACTGAAGGTGCTCATTGACTGGTGAGAATGGAGATTATATCGAACTCCGTGCTTACGCGGATTTAGTCTGCAATGATTAACTGCACATGTATACGTTACTGCTTATGTACTCCTAGCTGAACCTGTATTTCCTGGTGTGCCCACAGAAGCGGCTTCAATCAAATGGAATAAAGCCTAAACTCTGAAGGTTCACCTCTCGCTCTCATTTCAATTTATTCCATTTGATTTTCTCGGCTCTCTCAACCAAAGATGGACAAGATCTACAAACCAGAGAGGTTCGACGCAGACCCGAACGCGACTGACGCAGAAATGAAATGGTCACATTGGTTCTGCTCCTTCTCACACTATCTGACCATCATCGCGGAGGGAGCTGACAAATTTGCCGCTCTCGTGAATCATGTCTCGCCCGGCGTGTACAGGCTCTTCTCGGGGTGCGACACTTACGAAGCAGCGATCGACGTGCTGCAGGCGCTCTACGTGAAGCCCAAGAACGAGGTATACATACGACATCTTCTCAACACACGCAAGCAAGCAGCCGGGGAGACAATCGATCAGTTCCTGCAAGCTCTGAATCAGCTGGGAAAAGACTGCAGCTTCCGGGCGGTAAGCGCCGAGGAACACCGAAAGGAAGCGACCCGGGAGGCATTCATCCAAGGACTCAGATCAGCCCACATACGGCAACGCTTACTAGAGAAAGCGCAACCCACTCTTGACAAGGTAGTCGATCAGGCTCGAGCGATGGATACGGCTCAGCAGCAATCTGAGTCATTTGGGACACCGATGCTGCTCATGAACGCTGCTACGATGGGAACCCAAGGAACCCCACTGGCACAGACACAGCCAGACATGAGGGATGGAGAAACACCCGAGGAGCCGGATACCCAGACCTCGTCAAACTCCTCAGCAACTGCTCCGGTCGGTAAATGCTTCTTTTGTGGGTACAAAAGGCATCCTCGTCAAAAATGTCCCGCCAGAGATGCCACATGCATGAATTGCGACAAGAAAGGGCATTATGCCAGGGTATGTAAATCTACTCTAAGGAGGAATAAACCCACTTCTGCGGCTCTCTACTCGCAAAATAAATTGACTGCAGCCTCCCCGGGGAATCTATCCAAGGCTATCATCAACGTGCGAATTAACGGGCATATGGCTGAGGCACTGATTGATACCGGTAGCTCTGAAAGTTTCGTCAACAGCTCGCTAGTGAAGGGCAGGAAATGGGTAATCCACCCGACTGACAATACGGTATGCATGGCCGCCACCTCACTACAATCCCGCGTACGAGGGTACTGCAATGTTGAATTGGACGTAAAAGGGTACACGCATCGGGATGTAAAGGTGCTGGTGCTTCGTGATTTGTGCGCAGACGTAATTCTGGGTCATAATGTCCTCAAGCAGCACACGAGCGTCGAAATACCCTTTGGAGGAAGCAAGCCTCGTCTAATTTTAAATGCGTTGACCACCGCGGAGGTGACGTCCCCCAGCTGTTCGCTAACTTGTCGCCGGTCTGCAAACCGATAGCGATCAAATCGCGGCGATATACCACTGCTGACATGAATTTCATCACTTCGGAAACCAAGCGATTACTGGAGGAGGGAATTATAGAACCGAGCGATTCGCCATGGCGCGCACAGGTGTTAGTAACCAGCAGTCAGAACCATAAGAAACGGATGGTTGTCGATTATTCCCAAACGGTCAATCGCTTCACCCAACTCGACGCCTACCCCTGCCGCGCATAGATGAGATGGTCGAACGCGTGGCCAATTATAAGGTATTCAGTACCATCGACTTGCGAAGCGCCTATCATCAAATTCCCATCCGAGAGGAAGACAAACCGTACACTGCATTCCAGGCAGGGCGGCGCCTCTACCAGTTCAGAAGGATACCATTCGGTGTCACGAATGGAGTAGCTTGCTTCCAACGGGTTATGGACGACATCATCTCAGATGAAAACCTCGAAGACACTTTTGTTTACGGGGATAATGTCACAGTGTGCGGTAGGGATCAGAGGGAACATGATAGGAATCTGGACAGATTCTTGAGCATTGCTGGAAAATATAATCTGACTCTCAACTACGAGAAATGCGTATTCTCGGCAAGGTCAATTGACCTTCTCGGCTACACAATAGCCGACGGCACAATTAAGCCTGATCCTGAGCGATTGCGCCCGCTCCGTGAGCTTCCACCACCTCAGGACTTGCAAACAATGCGCCAGGTGATCGGGATGTTCGCTTACTATGCAAGATGGATTTCGCAATACTCCGAGAAAATACATCCCCTAGTGCATTGCAAAAACTTTCCACCAGATGCCGCTGTCGTAAAAGCTTTCCACGATCTCAAGGATGATATCAGTAAGTCCGTGGTTTTATCGATCGACAGCTCGGTGCCCTTCGTGGTGGAGACCGACGCTTCAAATCACGCCATAGCTGCTACACTTAATCAGTCTGGGCGGCCGGTCGCTTTCTTCTCGAGAACTCTCTCTAGAAGCGAGCAGAGACACTCGGCAATAGAGAAGGAGGCGTACGCCATCGTCGAAGCGCTGCGTAAATGGAGACATTATTTACTGGGAAACCACTTCACGCTCGTTACGGACCAACGATCCGTGGCTTTCATGTTTGATGGGAAAAATAACGGGAAAATTAAGAATGAAAAAATTATGAGATGGCGGATAGACCTAGCTTGCTACAGGTACGACATTGTTTACCGGCCCGGGAAAGAAAACCCTGCTGCAGATACCTTCTCCCGGGTCTACAGTTCGGCAACAATCAGTCAGGCTTTGCAAGACCTCCATGTGTCTCTGTGCCACCCAGGGGTAACCAGGATGGCACATTTCGTACGCAGACAAAATCTTCCCTATTCTGTTGAAGATATTAAACAAATGAATGCTTCATGCCCTGTTTGTGCTGAACTAAAACCCAGATTCTATGGCGCGGCTTCTGGCAGACTGATCAAGGCTACTTCCCCCTTCGAGAGACTAAACATCGACTTCAAAGGGCCCCTACCGACCGAAACAGACAACAGATACATATTCACCGTTGTTGATGAATATTCAAGGTTCCCTTTCGCGTTTCCGTGCTCGGATATGACCTCGGGCACTGTCGTAAAATGTCTCTCTGACCTCTTCGCTATGTTTGGGAGACCTTCGTACATACATTCAGACAGAGGGCCGTGTTTCATGTCGGCCGGGCTAAAACAATTCCTATTAGAGCACGGCATAGCAACTAGTCGAACGACGGGTTACAACCCACAGGGAAACGGGCAGGTGGAACGGTATAATGGAGTAATTTGGAAAGCCGTAACTCTGGCGCTGAAATCGAGAGGACTGGGCCCCGAGCGATGGGAGGTTACTCTTCCTGACGCTCTGAATTCCATACGCTCTTTGCTCTGCACGTCCACAAATGCCACTCCTCACGAACGTATGTTTACTCACCAACGACGTTATGTTGACGGTCAAACGGTGCCCAACTGGCTGACCCACCCCGGTACAGTGTTCATGAAACGCCCGGTACGACAAAGCAAGTATGAACCGCTGGTGGAGGGGGTCGAACTCATTGACACTAATCCAGAGTATGCTCATGTCAGGCTCCCGGATGGCAGGGAGACCACTGTGTCGGTTCGCCATCTGGCTCCCTCAGGTACTCCTCCCGCCGGTACACCACCTCCTGGCACTCCTCCTTCTGACATTTCCCCCCCAGGAACTCCGCCAGGCGACGGGGCTGCCGCGTTCCACCCGAGAGCGATCGAGGAGTCATCCCCAGCACAAGTCGAGGCTCACCAAGAGGATCGGGAGTCTCCCTCAAGTGAAACTGCCGTTTACTCCCGGAGAGGTCGACGAATAAGGCCCCCTCGACGACTCAATCTGTAAAGGGGATTATCGGCATTCTCGCTGCTCATGCTCCTATATGCCCATTATATCATATATCGATGCTCATTTCCATGCTCCTACAACTCAAAATAATCACTGCTTGGCATGTATGCTTCTGTAGATCTTTTAGTCCGCGTTGCTTGGAATGTATACTCCTATAGTGCTAAAGCAATCATGGTGTGTAAGATGGGCCCCTAGTTACATTTTAAAGGTGGGGAGAATGTGGTGAATTAACGTGAATCGTGGGACATGACGCGGGATCACATGTTGTGCGTCTCGCGTATAAGGGGAGGTCTCTCTGCGGCACGAGTGATTGTCCCCGGGGCATTGCTATTGACATCGGCTGTCCACTTGATGCTCGTTAACTGAAGGTGCTCATTGACTGGTGAGAATGGAGATTATATCGAACTCCGTGCTTACGTGGATTTAGTCTGCAATGGTTAACTGCACATGTATACGTTACTGCTTATGTACTCCTAGCTGAACCTGTATTTCCTGGTGTGCCCACAGAAGCGGCTTCAATCAAATGGAATAAAGCCTAAACTCTGAAGGTTCACCTCTCGCTCTCATTTCACCATCTACAGGCAGTAGTCATTAAAGGTCGCGCAGTATCAAGAGCGAAAGTCGCTGAGTTATCGCCGGCACTCTGAACAAATTACAAATTCCTGCACAATATGTCTGTCTGTCTCCTGCTCACACCAACCCACACTTGGCAAGCATGCCAATACTCCAGATGAGAGTTGAGGGCAGCCGAAGAAGAAGAAGAAGAAGAAGAAGAAGAAGAAGAAGAAGAAGAAGAAGAAGAAGAAGAAGAAGAAGAAGAAGAAGAAGAAGAAGAAGAAGAAGAAGAAGAAGAAGAAGAAGAAGAAGAAGAAGAAGAAGAAGAAGAAGAAGAAGAAGAAGAAGAAGAAGAAGAAGAAGAAGAAGAAGAAGAAGAAGAAGAAGAAGAAGAAGAAGAAGAAGAAGAAGAAGAAGAAGAAGAAGAAGAAGAAGAAGAAGAAGAAGAAGAAGAAGAAGAAGAAGAAGAAGAAGAAGAAGAAGAAGAAGAAGAAGAAGAAGAAGAAGAAGAAGAAGAAGAAGAAGAAGAAGAAGAAGAAGAAGAAGAAGAAGAAGAAGAAGAAGAAGAAGAAGAAGAAGAAGAAGAAGAAGAAGAAGAAGAAGAAGAAGAAGAAGAAGAAGAAGAAGAAGAAGAAGAAGAAGAAGAAGAAGAAGAAGAAGAAGAAGAAGAAGAAGAAGAAGAAGAAGAAGAAGAAGAAGAAAAAGAAGAAGAAGAAGAAGAAGAAGAAGAAGAAGAAGAAGAAGAAGAAGAAGAAGAAGAAGAAGAAGAAGAAAAAGAAGAAGAAGAAGAAGAAGAAGAAGAAGAAGAAGAAGAAGAAGAAGAAGAAGAAGAAGAAGAAGAAGAAGAAGAAGAAGAAGAAGAAGAAGAAGAAGAAGAAGAAGAAGAAGAAGAAGAAGAATCTCCACAACGATTGGATGTTCACGTGTGAACCGTTTACCAGTGGCCAATTTTATTTCTCTCCCCTTTCTTATCGATTCTGCTGTCAAAAGTAACTGAATCTTGAGGCCATGCAAAACTTGGCAGGTGCAAAACAGGCTAGTTGGACCAAACGACGGTTTATTACCTCCGCCACTAAAGTTGGAAGGAGGTTATGTATTCACCCCTCTCTGTCTGTTTGCCTATTGGGTAGTCGATCTAGTCTACCCTTATCAGTATTTCCGTCGATATGTTTGTCTGTCTGTCTGTCTGTATGTCTGTATGTATGTCTGTTCAGTCCAGTGCTCCGTTAATACAATGGCGATTTCGATGAAACTTGGTTGGTTGGGAGGTTCATACCATGACCTAGTTGGCGATAGTTGTGTGCAAATGAGAACCGATGCTATGGATCCATCCGTTGCCTAGCAACGGACCTTTGAAATTTTCAAAAAAAAATTCCCCAAAAATCAAAAATCGGGCCACGAGCGACTGTGGGCTGTAGATTCAGCCATATTGTCAAAAATTTCCAGCCGGATCCTATGAAAACTGTCGGAGAAGATAGACTTTGAATGAACCCTGGTCGAAAACAATAAAAAAATGAAGTTTGTTATATCTCAGAGACTATGAGTCAGATATACATGAAACTGGTATGGTCGGTTCATGGTATGTCCTAGTTATGTGTGAGAAAGAACCGTTGCTATGGACGCTTTTGTTGGCTAGTAACAGGTGAAAAACGACTAAATTCGACTTGATCGACCACCCATGTCCGCCTACCGGCTTGTTTGTCTGTCTGTCTGTCTGTATGTATGTCTGTTCGGTCCAGTGCTCTGTTAATACAATGGCGATTTCGATGAAACTTGGTTGGTAGGTTCATACCATGACCGAGTTGTGTGCAAATGAGAACCATTGCTATGGACGCATCCGTTGCCTAGCAACGGACCTTTGAAATTTTCAAAAAAAATCTCAAAAATTAAATTTTTTGAAAATCAAAAATTGGGCCACGAGTGACTGTGGGCAGTACATTCAGCCATATTGTCAAAATTTCAATCGGGTCACGAGCGACTGTGGGCAGTACATTTAGCCATATTGTCAAATTTCCAGCCGGATCCTATGAAAACTGTCGGAGAAGATAGACTTTGAATGAACCCTGGTCAAAAACAATAAAAAAAACGAAGTTAGTTATATCTCAGAGACTATGAGTCAGACATACATGAAACTGGTATGGTCGGTTCATGGTATGTCCTAGTTATGTGTGAGAAAGAACCGTTGCTATGGACTCTTTTGTTGGCTAGTAACGGCTGAAAAACGACTAAATTCGACTTGATCGACTCCCCATGTCCGCCGACCGGCTTGTCTGTCTGTCTGTCTGTGTGAAGGATATCTCGAAAAGTTGTGGACAGATTCCGATGAAATTTGGTAGGCAGGTCGGGTGTGTGACAAGGACGAGCTGATTAGATTTTGGTGAAGATCCAGATCCAGATGCAGATACGATAATTATTTATTTTTTAAAGTAATTATTCACCATTGAGAGGTAGGGACAAAAACGATATAGCACTGAAAAGCATGATATTTCAAAAATGTTTTTGGCCCGATATGTTCTTGTGGATCAGGCATTGCATGGCGGAGATATGCGCTCTACCGAGTGCCCTTCTAGTCTTCGGTCTGGAATTCTGTGTGCTCCTGACCAAAAGGCAAGCAAATTGCTGGAAGTTATTCATTGTATTTATATTTAATTATAGTTACTACTTGGAAAGTATGACTAAATAAAGAAAGACTTTTCCAGGCAACATCCAAAGTGAATGTTATTTTTACTCTTTTCCGGTCAAGTTGAATGCATCAGCATGAGAGTTGACAAACAAGGTTTGAGTTTAACATTGCTGGAGCAGTTTTGCCTGCATTGAAAACTTGAACTTCTCAGTTTTCAAAGTCTGAACACGTGGAGCACTTTTGCTTGTGCCATTGAAAACTTGAAGTTTTCAAAGTCTGAAATTTTTCATTTCAGATACGTCCACAAACAGGTGACGTGCTTGTGTCGAAGATCACAAAAGATAACGTGGAAACCAAGACCTTCAAGATTATTGGAATCTCCTGCGATGAATCCGAGTCTCTGGGCCTATCACTTTGCCATCGCAGACAGGTCGGTGGTCTATCTGTCTTCTACCACCTCCTTTCTGGCCTTGCATCCTCTGCTCTTTTCATACTCACCTCTACCCCCAAGGTCTCTGAAGGATGCATGCTTTATGCCATCAACCCCCTCATGGTGAAACTCCCAAAATCCAGGATCACTTCTCATCCTCCACATATTCGTTCCTCTTTCTTCTCACCTGTGGAACCAACCTACAAATTCTCAGCAATCTCATTCTTCTCTCCAGGTCTTCAAGACAGCTTGTTCACCACCATCTCAGATTATCCTCAATCCAAAACCATGATCTTCTCCACCGCCTCTTTCCCTTCTCCACACACACCTCTTTCCAAATTTCAAGCATTTCCTTTGTTAGAGTTTGTGGCTGTCTCAATCTGATTCACCCCGTGTGTCCTCCCGACCCCTCATTCTTCCCCACACTTCTTATTCCTTCAAGTCTCCCTCTATTTTGTCCCTCAACCTTGCTGTTGGTGTGTTTTCCCCTTCTCTACTGTTCCTTTTGTTCTGTTAACATCCCGATCTGTTCTATGTTCTCGTTCCTCCATGAGGCTCAACATTGTATACATACATATATATATATATATATATATATATATATATATATATATATATATATACACGTTTTAAAAATCATAATAAGGCATATAATATCCATCAATAAAGTGCGAGAAAGACAGGCATGAGACTGCAGGAAATCCATATTGATATGGTTACCAACACGGAGTGGGGTCTTTGGCTTTCTTATGAAACATTTCATAAGAAATCATACATTTCATAAGGCTTTCTTTCTTTGCCTTGTGAGCCAATAAGCTTAAAGAAGGAAGCGTTCATGGTTACCTTTCGTGGCAGAAGGCAACTGTTCACCTGTGAACGTGAATTTGTTTACAGTTGTGGGAGCTGCTGAACCAGCCATCAACCACACTTTGGGAAACATCGGAGTACAACCTGGTATCAAGGTATATCCAAGAAGACCAGACCCCTTCGTACCTGCAGTTTGGGCAGGAATTTGAAATAATTTGTGTCAGGGTGCCGGTGAGAACTCGATTACACTTCACAAAAGACAACGTGGGATCATTAATGTCCACCAAGAACCAGTGCTGACAGACGGGTCTTCCGGCTTAACGTCATCCCGAAGGACAACAGACGCAATGATGCTTTTTGCCCTGTCTACAGAACACCAGAGCGGCAGTTTGCAGCTGTGTTGAGATTCAAACCCAGGGAAGGCAGCTCAAAGGTGAGGGCACACACCTCCAGGCTATCCTGCCAGGGCCCGCAGCAGGATAATAATGAGGTGAAAGATGATACCAGGAATGGGCAGCCTACAATGTCATGTGATGTCACCAAGGTAAATAGATTTGGATGAGCAGTCTGTTAAATACGCACGCACGCACACACACACACACACACACACACACACACACACACACACACACACACACACACACACACACACACACACACACACACACACACAGTGATTTCATCATGGTTGTCAAAAATGATGAGGAACGAGCAGCAAAGGCCATATTATTGCAGAAAATCTGTTTACAGAGTTTGGAGAGATTATACGGAGGTTCTTGCCAAGTTTGTACTTGATGAAGAAATGTCAGTTCATCAGTTTGTTCCAGAATCCAAGCGAAACAAGAGCGAAGTCGATGGCGTATCATCACAAAGGCCCACACTTCCCACCTAATGGAAAGTTGAAAAATGGCAAAAAAAAAAGTTCCACCAGGAACGACCCAATATCAAATTTTGATTTTAAATTTTGAAGCAGTGGAGCCGCTTCAATGTCTGGCACGTCCTTCCATCCATCAAAAATGAAGAACAACCTTTCTAACCCTCCGTGTGGGGAGATAATCAGTCGTAAGTTGGCGTTTGCAGTTTTGCCACGTGTGACCATGGACCCATGCACACAAACAGATTTTATTTTTAACCACACTGCTTCCTGCAGACATGGGTACGATTTTTTTCCCCGACTTTGACCCCTGTGAACCTCCTGGGGAATGAACCGGGGATCATATAAATAAATAAATAAATAACCGTGACATATTTCATGCGTCCCCCAACATCGATTGCACATGCAAAGGTTTATTAAAAAGTGTTTTAAGATGTGCCCGTAATTGAATTCCTTCGGATTTGACATTTTGACCCCATACCAAGGGGGGGGGGGGCAAAGCCAAAATGAACACTACCCTCACATCTTCTTGCCATGTGGTGATAACAACTCCCAAATGTGGTGAATTTCTGCACAACCGTGTTTCGGACGAGATGGCGTGACAGATAGATGGACGGACAAACAGACAGAGACAGAGAGATGGAGACGATTCCAATATCCACCACCCCCCCCCCTGCACCCACCCCCAATTGTTTTTTTTTCAAAGAAACATGGGGATAAAACCATGGCCTGAAAACACCTCGATTCCCCTTTACCATCGCAACCATAGCCTCAGCCGAGAAAACTACGGCCTCCCCTTTTGCAATTCCGAGCGAGTTACGATTGGAGTATTTACAACAAGCAAACACCACAACTGAAAGGTCAAAAGACAAACTCAAAGAGAAAGTTGTTTGAAAAACTGACTTGAGGAATTCTCCTTCTCCGAGAGAACGGTCTCAACCCACAACTCGAACCTTATCACCGCAAACACTGAAGAAACAACATTTGAAATCATTCCTCATTCACCACAATCTGGCCTTCGGTGACTACATCATTTTTCCAAACCCGACACCAACAAAACCAACGAAACGAAGCCTTTGTGGGTGATGACAAAATCAAGAGTGCTGGACTATGAGGAGCAGGAGAAACGTTGTTAGATCAATCGTTCAAAAAAGAAGGAAACAAACCTCTGGTTGAGGACATCTTCCAGAACAAAAACCCTTTGGCGTGGAAAGAATGACATCATTGTGGCAGCTGCCAGACAAAGCAGCTCGATCTCTGACATCACTTGCCCTATTCTGATGGCACAGAGATGGTAATGACCGGGAAAATGAGAAATAACTGCAAGTCTTGAGCAAGTAACATTCAACGTGCGATTCAAAAGAATCGAGCATCAACTCTCAAAAAGAAGCTTCTGGAATCACTTGGCCACAAGCAAATGGTCAAATGCTTTCACAAAGCTCCGTCCAAATTGGTGCATTTTACTCACGAACATGGATTCAAATGGTAAACATCGACCGACTGACTACATTATCAATTGTCAATACTGTACACTTTAAAACGAGGTGATGGTGGTAGTGGTGGTGGTGGTGGTGGTGGCCCCGACTCTTGGCAGAGCATCCTGGTGTTCACCAGAAGTTGTGAAACGCTTTAAGGTGAGAACTAATTCTGGGGACAGGTCATGACTCCATCCGCAGGTTGCACCACCGGACATGGAACAAATTTGTGATTTGTCCAGGACGCTGGTGATAACTCGCCTAACATGTCACGTGAGATGTCCACCAACTAAGGCAAGCAGACGGGACGTCGTGTTTCACGTCCGTCCGAGGGATGGCACCACGCATCTCAGCCTTGCGCTTCAAGAGAAACACCAGAATGGCAGTTTATAGCTGGATCGGGATTCTAACCATGGCTCGACAGCTCAGAGGTGAGTGCACTATCTCTTTACCATCCTGTTGGACAAACGTTTTAAAGATCCTCAACTAATCGGTCTTTAATTTTAATAAAACAAAATAGTTTTGGTTTCGAATAAAAACTTTAGCAGCTTGGATCACAAATCCTAAAAATACATTCTCATAAGATTTATCCACAGATGTGCACGTCAGACTAATGGAAAGTTTCCCACCGATACACCACCCTCCCACCTCGAGATTTTCCAGAAAGAGAGCAAACATTTTCGTCCTCCCAAACCAAGCACCCCCGTCCGCTCTCCCACAAAAGTGGTACCAAAGATTCCGTGAGAGCTTTCAACCAAGGCCAACTGTGAACACAAGCTGGCTCCTTTGTAACAAACTTTTCTGTGCACACAACAGCCGAAGGTGGTCGTGACGTTGTCGAAGAAATAGCAAAACGTCAGCTGCTTGGTTACCGGAATGTTCTCGTGAATGGAGCCGTCCTCGTCACGTTTCTATGAATCCAGTGTAGATCTATTACTAAAAAGAGACTGTGTGTGTGTGTGTGTGTGTGTGTGTGTGTGTGTGTGTGTGTGTGTGTGTGTGTGTGTGTGTGTGTGTGTGTGTGTGTGTGTGTGTGTGTGTGTGTGTGTGTGTGTGTGTGTGTGTGTGTGTGTGTGTGTGTGATTCTACGACAGCACAAACCCTTTAGGAGCACACAAAATTATATACAGTAATACTCCTCAAAGTAATAGAAAAGTACATGGAAGGAGCTCACAAACAACGACAACAGAAGCAACAAGTGGAATGGCACTCGGTGGAGTGCATACCTCCGCTCGGCTGACCAGTTTACGTTTTGTATCCCACTGATTGGCCAGATATGCATCCAAACCTGAACCAAAATCTAATCGGCTTGTCCTTGTCACCTACCCAACGTGTCCACCAAGTTTCATCCGAATATATCCACAACTTTTTGAGATACCATGCTATATATCGTTTTTGACCCCATCTCTCAATGGTGAAGAATCACTTTCAAAAAAAAAAAAATATATTGTTGTATCCAGATTCGGATCTTCACCGAAATCGAATCAAATTCCTCCTTGTCATACATCCAACCTGTCCACCAAGTGTCGTCCAAATCCGTCTACAACTTTATGAGATACCCAGCTCACATACAGACAGACAAGGGTGACAAGCCGGTCGGCGGCGATGCGTCGCCGAGCATGGAAATTATAAGATATACGAGGTGTGTTCAAAAAAGTATCCAACCTTAATTTTTCGTGTGTAAACAAATGAAGCTACGGAGGCGTGGTTTGATGCACGTATGTAGGCGATCCTAATCCGTATGCGTGAATATTTTCCCGCCTGCAGAAGCTGTCAGTCGCCGACAGACCGCCGATGAGTGAGGAAGTGTAAGTGAGCGCCGACAGATTTCCGTTTTTGGCAAAATGACGGAAAAACTTGAACAACGCTACTGCATCAAATTTTGCACCAAATCACGCCTCCCTAGCTTCATTTGTTTACGCACGAAAAATTAAGGTTGGATACTTTTTGAACACACCTCATGGAGCAAAATGGATGTCATATAGCGAATAGGGAATCACCTTAAGATTATGCATATCAAATCTCATCCAGTTCCATCTACTGATAACTACTCGGTATCCATTTGCATGAAAAGTACCGAAAATGCGGTTTGAAATCGGAAATCCCTAAAGTTCGAGGGGGTGCTGTGGGTGAACAAAGATCTAAATCCAAAATCCGGCTCGATCGTTTGTGCACAATGTATTCCAGATGATAAGTATGAATTTTCATGACCATCCGACCATAACCCTCGGAGGAGTAGCATTTGGCACGAAGGCACCTCCAGCTCTCGCATATTATCGATTTTTGCACTAATTGACCTTTGACCCCTGACCTAAGCGAAATCGGTCAATATGTCCTGAGGCAAACTTGTAGTACTCATTGAGTACCATGGACCTGCAATGTTTCATTCAGATCGATGCACTCACCTGGTCGCTAGGGGGCCTCCAATTTCGCGACACGGTACACATTGACATAGATAATTTGCGTGACCCACAACCCCCACACCCACCCCCCGCACCCCTAAGACCACCAGCAAAGATTAAAAAAAATACCCCTATACAATAATTGGGCTCATACTGATCCTATGTAAGAAGTCTGGATGTAATCAGCCCAGAACTGAAGGAGTCGCGTGACAAACACACATACACACACACACACACACACACACACACACACACACACACACACACACACACACACACACACACACACACACACACACACACACACACACACACACACACACACACACACACACACGTCCGTCAATTATAGTAAATATTTATGCTTTGTGATGGTGAACAATTATGATAATCAGTAAAAAAATAAAAAGTTTCATTTCAGTGACGGATCGAGGGAGGTGGCGGGGAGGGAGAGAGTGGATGGAGCCTCTGTTAATTTTTTTTTGATGTAAACCCTATGACCTACACATTTGTTGTAATACACTATAAAAGGTTTTGTTTACTGAAAATGTCCATTTAAAGTTTTTAAACAAACAACATTTTCTTGGGAGCTATTAACCCTCCAAATGTCACTCTGGATCTGCCCCTGAGTTTATACGATCTCACTATAAACAACGTTGCGGGTTAGTCAGCCTGCAGGATGTTCAGTCCTCCATATCTGGAATTCATTCTGGTTGGCAACAATGTGCAGATCGAGTGAATCTCCTACTCTACTCCCTGCAACGTACGGCTGTCCAATGTGTAAAAATAGTTGGGAAACAGGACTCAACACCATCGCAGGCTCTGCCTCTGACCCTGGCTTGTGTTGATAGTCATTGCAAAGGCCTGTCTGACCGGAAAATGTCGTCGGAGGGGTTGGAAAGGAAGATCCGTGTTCCATGTTGAAAGAAGAATTCTAGGAATAAGGATAATAGACCTGGGCACATTCACCGCCGAGCATCCGCACCTCAAGAAGACGATCGGTGACCTTGGTAAAGATGTAACGTGTTCTGTCACAGTGGCCGTTGCAAAGATTGAGATTTCATAACACCATGTTGGGAGTGTTAACCTTCAGCAACATCTCGTGCAGTGGCACACCTAAAAGATTGATGGAGTTAAGACACTCAGGTGGATAAAGGGCAGATCGGGTTTGATCAGCCAAAGATTCAAGAGTTTTGACAATGAAAGTGTCAACCAGCAGAGAGTCAATGATCTTGCTGTTGAGAAGTTCAACCATGTTATTCGTTGTGGTTGAAAAAATTTTTTAAATAATAATCATCATCGCACGTCAAGGCAACCACTCAGTATTTGTATGAAGTCCGGCATACACATGGTCGATGACGTCATTTTCCGAGTTCATACAAAGAGCAGACAGTAATGCAATTACATCATTGTGAAGGTTACTCTCCACAGGATGCAGGCGACCCTCACCCAGCTGCAACAACCAATCAGCATAATGCTCGAGTCGTTTTCGACTTCCTTCATCCGCACCATAAAGTTGATTGAGCATTGGTTCTTCAAGTTTGCGTCGTGAAATGTCGCTACAATTGAGAGTTTTTCATGCAGGCAATGACGATGTTTGGTCTCCTCCCTCGTTGGACCACCGGAAGAATTTGACGATCATACACCGCTTCTCATCATGCCATTAATAATAGACCGCTTTAATCCAGTAACTGTGCAGTTTCAACAAAGAGATTGCAGTGTTGTGTTTATAGTTACTTTATTATTATTGGTTCACGAGTCAGTAAGTGACCACTATTTTCGTTATGGGTGTGTGTCTGTCTGTCTGCCCCGGGCATAGCTCCGTGGGTTTTGATCCGATCCTGATAAAATTTGGGTGGGAGGTTTATATCATGATCTAGTTGTGTTTTCCTGAGAATGGGCGTGATGCGCCCATTATGAGTGGAGCCACGCCCAAAAAACATGTGTTTTTAGGGGGTAGCAGATTTCAAGTTACATCTTCTCCGAGGGGGTTTGTCGAATCTGGCAGGGGTTTCGGTGTTTGGTTCGCCCAATGGCACCTGCATTGCCCCACGGAGCTCGATTTTTCATTTTCATCCCAAGGTCAAGGTCACAAGGTCACGAACTTAGAAAATGTCAAAAAAAATCAATAAACCAATGTCACCCTCAGGATGACCCGTATCTTGCCAAAAGGTGACCACGTGTGACTTCTTTAAGGTCACACTGAGGTGAATAGAGCAGAGCTGCTATCCACCAGGAGCGACTCCTTGAGGAATATCTGCCTCCGAGAGATTCTGATGAAAATCGTTCGACAGAGTAACCATGAAAAATATGTGTTTGCCTCATAACGTCACCAAATGACGTCATAATGTCTCAAGCTTGACATATCTAGAAAGCACTCATCGAGGTGTTCAATTTGAGGTACTACACGATATGGTTCCTAAAACTTGAAAATTTGACCTTAGGGTCAAATATGTTTGACCTCAGGCGCTAACCATGAAGGTCAAGGCCAATCGCCACCAAAAACTAATCAGCTGAGCGCCCGACCATATACTACATTCCCATAAAGGTTGGAGCCGATTAGATTAAAATTACTCAAAAAAAATAAGGGTTTCGTCGACTCCCCTGATTTGCGACAAAGTGACCTTGACCTTTGACCTTCAAAATTTTATGCGCTGAAAGGGACCTCTATAGGCCTCTGATATGCGGTTACAAAAATTTCCAATGATAACTGTGCTCTGCAGAATTTTTTATACGTGATTACAGACAAAAAAAAAAACAAACAATAACAAAAAAAAACATATGAAGGTCAAGGCCAATCGCCACCAAAAATTAATCAGCTGAGCGCCAGACCATGAACTATATTCCCATGAAGTTTGAAGACGATCCGATCAAAATTACTCAAAAAATAAGGGTTTCGTCGACTCCCCTGATTTGCGAAAAAGTGACCTTGACCTTTGACCTTGACCTTCAAAATTTTGTGCGCTGAAAGGGACCTCTATAGGCCTCTGATATGCGAAGTTACAAAAATTTCCAATGATAACTGTGCTCTGCAGAATTTTTTATACGTGATTACAGACAAACAAAAAAATGAAAAAAAAATAAAATAAAATAACATACAAGCTGACTAACATATCTTGCAAAAACTTCGTTTTGGCAAGATAATAAAATGGGCGTCGAGCTCCTAGGGTTTTCAACTGTTTCGAATGAAAGTTCGTATGCAAGTAGTGCTCTTCGAGTACGACAACTTTCATCATTTACGTTTTTCCCGATTCCCGCCTGTTTGCCCGTGGCGTCCCCTCGAAGGTCAAAAAATAAAAAAGCCGAACCGTGTCCATTGCTCGTGAACCATCGCCATCTCCAGACTTGTTATCATTATTAACCTCCGCCATCTTCGAAGATGGATGGAGGTTACTGTTTTCACCCCTTTCTGTTTGTTTGTTTGTTTGTTAACAGTATTACGGAAAAACTCCTCGACGGATTTCGACGAAACTTGGTGGGGGGGGGGGGTTCGGTATGGTTCAAGGATAATGCCATTAAATTTTGGACTTGGTCCCCCCCCCCAAAAAAAAATTGTTAGAGAAAATTTTTTTTTTGTTTTTGCATTTCTCCATGTTTTAAGTGATTTCCAACCCCCCCCCCCCCCAAAAAAAAATTGTTAGAGAAAAAAAATTTTGCAACTTAAATATGTCAAGCACTGTTGACATATTTAATGAATAAGATATAAGGTTCACTTGAGCGACCCAGCAGTATTGGTGGCGGAGGTTTTGCACTCTCCCGAGTGCTCCGCCCCCCCCCCTAGTTATTATTATTATTATTTACGTTACACTATTATTTATATTAATATTATTATTATTACAAAAACGATATTACTGTATTAAGAAACCTAGGTTAATTTGTGAGACTCATGGTAAAAGCCTTAAATTCTCCCAGTGGGGGGGGGGGGGGGGAGAAACCTGCTCAGGAAGTCCAGAACGCTGCATCGATCACTCCAGAAACAAAATAACCGAAAGCGGCCTGAAGACGAGGCCTAAGGAATGAAGCCGAAGGCCTATTATGCACACTGTGTCGTTGGAAGATCCATGACGTCGATCCTTTTGATATTTGATGATCAATTTATAAATCACTTTGTGTTTCACATTGAATGGAAAACGCAAAGGTCGGGCAAGACGATTGTGAATGACAGGTTTGACGATGTGTTCGGCCTAAACTGGACGAAAATTTAAATGGCGGACGTTGGAGTGAGCCTTCCGTCGCTAGGGACATAATGAGGTCGACGTCGTAATGACGTCACAGACATAAGGCCAAAAAAAAAAATGTTGCATTGGCGTAACGGGTCACTGAAAAATAGGGTAGGTAGGTAGGGATTATTATTTTTTTTTTTTTTTTAATAAATCCCTCCCAAAATCTCCCTCGGCTCGAGTACCCCCCCTTTTTGTCGGCGACCCCCCCCCCCCACTCAAAAAAAAAACTAGTACAGTGAACCTTGCCTAAATCGAACTTGCATAAGTCGAATAATCGCCTAAGTCAAAGATCTTATCAAGTTCTCTTCTCTTTATATTCTTTTGTTTTTACACCTTTAAATCTAAGCTATTTCTTCAGTCCTAACAGATTCGACTTAGACAAGGTTGACTGTAGTTTTTACAACAGCCAGTGGCGTACTGTCGTACATGGTAGACAAAGCATTGGAGGGGCAGAGCATTGTTCACGAACAACACTCTGCCCCTCCAATGCTTTGTCTACTGAGTACGACGGTACACCACTGACAACAGCTCTAAGATGTGTAAATTCTATCGTCAGATGCCAGGAAATCCCATATGAAGACCCTTTAAATTTTTTTTTTTTCCCTGGGGGAGGCCCCCCAAACTTTCTGCTGGGGCTCGGGCCTTTCGCCTTTGGCGGATGAAGCCCCCCTTTCCCCAAGATCCTGAATCAGCCCCTGCCAAGCCTGAGATATCTCAGGCACCATCTCCAGGGGAATACACAAGATGCTGGTTTATAGCCTTTTCGGTGCTGTTCACACATATATCAACATTTTTAATAGCAAATACAGTGAACTCTGCCGAAGTCAAACCTCTCTAAGTCAAATAATCGCCCAAGTTGAAGTAATTTTTTTAACAAATCATGCAAAACATGTCTTTACCTCTGGTAAGACAAATTTCTTCTAAATCGAACAGATTTTTGTGGTCCCAAGAGACGACGAAGCGATAACCGAAGTCGTCTAAGATAGACACCTTTTCCGCCGCCAAAACGTCCGAAAAGGACCCTCCATCACTGCTAGACGCTTGCATGGAGGAAAGTATTGGAGCAGTGTCATAATTTACGTCTGCAATTCCCTGAATGATATCTCCAAGCCTCGCATCTTTGTCGCATTTTCGTAAGACGCTGAACAGTTTTTTAGGCCCAAGCATGCCAGTAATCTTGATAGAGTACGCGGCCATGTTGGAAACAACAGACGACGTACTGATCGAGCGAGGCGCAATATCTCTCCCTCGTACAAATGATATGCAGAGCCGTTTCGCACACACACACACACACACACACACACACACACACACACACACACACACACACACACACACACGCAGCGAGCTAAACTATGACATATGCATAGCGCAGCGTGCAGCGGGTTCTGTCCGAAACACTTCCGGGTTTTTGCGATCGTGATCGCAATCAACAAGATACTTGATATCGATAAAAAAAAACCGTAGGGTCGGCGGAATTTTTAGGGTCGGGCGGGTTACGCCAATGCAACATTTTTTTTTTTGGCCTAATGACGTAGCGTGACAGACAGAAAACTGCCGCTACTTTAATGCATCGATTGAAAAATAGTTAAAAGAGGAAAGTATGTACAAGTCCTCGCTTAACATCATTTTGTTCTGCAGTCGCTGATCTATTGGAGAACACACTCGATGAAAGTCGTTCACCGTTCCGTTGTAAAGTCGTTTTACCTCCAATTTAAATTCCTTCTTTGCTCTATTTTTTCGGTTTCCTTCTTGGTCTTCCGTTTGATTATGTTTGTAGCATATCCTGATACTGTGTTGACTGTGCTTCCCCGCTGATGGACCTCTGGTAGGTTATCCACATGTTGCTGCGTTTGAGCCGGGGGAGTAACTGCTGAAATCTATCGACTTGGGTTCTTCCCGACATCTTTGTTATTTGTTCCTTTCGTACTTCTTTATAATTTTTTTCACAATCCTCTTTATTCATTCTAATTATTGCTTTTTCTTCTCTTTCATGTCTTTTACTATGTATTCGTCTGTTTCATTATCTATCTGTTTAAGAAGTGAATTGTTGCAGAAATTTTTCTGTAAGGTTCACTTGGCTGTACCTGGATGAGTTTGAGGGTTGTGTGGAGTAGTGGCTGAAACCCGAATCCGATCCAGGTCCTGATGACTCCATCTTTACACTTTACTTCGTCAGGTTCCTTCTTGGGCTGCCGTTTGATTAGTACCAAACTAATGGTTTTCCTCATTTTAATAAAGCTACAGTACAGTATAAACCATACCGTAAATACCAGTGTATTAGCCATACTGGAAATACCGGTGTATAAGCCCACCCAGAGTACTACAGTGTAGGCCTTATATACACCGAGCTGTGCATTGATAACATCGGTGAGTCATGGGCTGAAGTTACTCAGGTGTGCATGAATGGCATGTGGAGGAAGTTGTGGCCTGAATGTGTCAATGATTTGAAAGGATTTAATGATGTCCCCGATATATAAAGTTATCCTCGGCTTGGCCAATAAAGCAGGTTTTGATGAAGTGGAAGAAGCCGACATTGCACAACTTCTGCAATCGTACAGAGAAGAGCTAACCAATGAAGAAGATCTGAAGCAACTAGAGATGATGAGAAAAAGGCAAAGAGACACGATGACATTCAATTGTTTGTTGAAAATAATTTAAAACTTGTACTCGATCTGTAAATAATGTATTTTGTCTGATGGTAAACTTTTTCCTTGGAAACTAACCCCCACCCCAATTTACATTAATTATTATGGGGAAATTGAATTCGCTTAACGTTGTTTCAGTTAAAGTCACACTTTTTGAGAACGTAACTACAATGTTAAATGACGACTGACTATCTCTAAACGAGAGCTCATCAAGAGGAAACACGTTAGCCCCAGGATACACCACGCGTCTAGGGTCAACCGCATGCTGGTGCGTACCCAGTTACCAGAGGACGCTGTTTGGTTTGTGCTTCTCAATCAAGAAGTTTGAGGAATGGGGTTATTTTAAAATAAAAGGTCTCAATATGATCCCAAAATGGAAGTAGAAGGGCACTCCGTAGAGCGCACACCAACGCCACGTAATGCCCGATCCATGAGAACATATCGGGCCCCATACATTTTTTGAAATATCATGCTATACAGTACTACATCGTTTTTGGCCCAATACCTCAATGGTGAAGAATCACTTTTAAAAATAAATAATTTTCTCGTATCCAGATCTGGATCTGGATCTTCACGAAAATCAAATAAATTCGTCCTCGTCACACACCCAATCTGTCCACCAAATTTCATCCGAATCCGTCCATAACTTTTTGAGACATCGTGATATATATTAGTTTAGTATAATCTCTCAATGATGAAGAATCACTTTTAAAAATTTGGATCCGCATTCGGATCTTCACCAAAATTGAATCAGTTTGTCTTTGAGAAACACCCAACGTGTCCACCAAGTTTCGTCCGGATCTGTCTGCAACTTTTTGAGATATCGTGCTATATATCGTTTTTGTCCCCATCTCTCAATGTTGAAGAATCACTTTAAAAATTGTAGTAGTTTGTATCTTCACAAAAATCGAACCAGTTTGTCCTTGTCACACACCGAACCTGTCCACAACTTTTTGAGATATCCTGCACACAGACAGAGAGGGGTGAAAACATAACCTCCTTCACCTTCGGTGGCGGAGGTAATGAGAAATTACACACAGGTACCGCATACTGTTTCACATAATACGTATCAACGAAAGGGAAGAGGAAAAAGGAGGGGAGGGGTTGGAACAAAAGGAAAATCCACTATTTGTGCATACGGAATATGTGGATGAACTATGAAGGACAAACCTTCGGCTGTGGGAAAGTGCAAGAACTCATATTCGATTGAAAACAAATCAGTAATGAAAAGAGAACCTTTCAAGCACAACACATCCCCTGGGAGCACTGAACCAATGACCTTCTGACGGCCTAGAAAATAACTGCAGGTGCACTCGGGGCAACCATGTCTCGGAGGACACACAGCTGAGCAGACAACACCCTCCTGCTGTGTTAAAGACTGTACATGACCATTTTGAACACAGCACCAGCCTTGTGCAGTTTCTTGAGCGACTGCAACACCAACAGCACCAATCAACTGACAGACCACACAACCCCAACGGTACAGTTGAGCAAATACATTAAAGATTCAAATCCGGCCTAAAGTCAGGAACGAACACAATTGTACCGAGTGCTGTGACGTGGCATTAAGGTCACGTGCCCCTTGAGCATCACCATTCACATTCCCAAAGGAACATCCTTCACACCCAAACTGCAACTTCAGGCCATTGTGTACGTTCATTGTGCTCCCTCCTCCTAAACTCCCTGTCTCAACAAAAGCACCAAACATGTGGGGAATGTTTATGTAATTTCAGATGCACTTTTATTACCTTACCCGTTTAGGCATATTTTTATTTCAATGATATCGCTGTGTATGACGGAAAGGGCACTCTACATATTAGGTATGCACCTAATGCACGCACGAGTGGCAAAAACTGTTGAGCGTGCCACTCGTCCCCTCGTTCCTCCGAACTTTCTTATTCCCTCCCATTTGCTGCTATAATCCCCCACTCCTCTCTATTTGTTGGATAATTCTCCACCATTCTCAACACCCCTGATATCTCAACCTCCCCTCCACCCCCGATGCTCAAAGACGACACGTGATGAATGAAACACAGTTAATTTGGCTCTCAGATGCTCAGGTTACATCACACTCCTTATTTCTGTTTGACAGTTGAAGTGTGTGTGTGTGTGTGTGTGTGTGTGTGTGTGTGTGTGTGTGTGTGTGTGTGTGTGTGTGTGTGTGTGTGTGTGTGTGTGTGTGTGTGTGTGTGTGTGTGTGTGTGTGTGTGTGTGATTGTTGAGACGCTAAGACATTAAGATCATGCTGTGTCTTGGGTCCTGGGTGCTGGGTCCTGCATCCTCTCGTCTCGCATCATGGGTCCTGCGTCCTGGGTCCTGAGTTCTGCATCCTCTCGTCTCGCATCCTGGGTCCTGGGTTCTCTCATCTCGCATCCTGGGTCCTGCGTTCTGGGTCCTCTTGTCTTTCATCCTGGGTCCTGCATCCTGGGTCCTCTCGTCTCGCATCCTAGGTCTTGGGTCCTCTTGTCTCGCATCCTGGGTCCTCTCGTCTCGCATCCTGAGTTCTGTGTCCTCTCGTCTCACATCCTGGGTCCTGCGTCCTCTCGTCTCACATCCTGGGTCCTGCGTCCTCTTGTCTCGCATCCTGGGTCCTGCGTCCTCTCGTCTCACATCCTGGGTCCTGCGTCCTCTCGTCTCACCTCCTGGGTCCTGTGTCCTCTCGTCTCACCTCCTGGGTCCTGCGTCCTCTCGTCTCACATCCTGGGTCCTGCGTCCTCTCGTCTCACATCCTAGGTCCTGCGTCCTCTCGTCTCACATCCTAGGTCCTGCGTCCTCTCGTCTCACATCCTAGGTCCTGCGTCCTCTCGTCTCACATCCTAGGTCCTGCGTCCTCTCGTCTCACATCCTGGGTCCTGCGTCCTCTCGTCTCGCATCCTGGGTCCTGCGTCCTCTGGTTCTGCGTCCTCTGGTTCTGCGTCCTCTGGTCCTGTGTCCTCTGGTCCTGCGTCCTCTGGTCCTGCGTCCTCTGGTCCTGCACCCGGGTCCTGTGATGAAATGTCCAGCCAAACCTCAAAAGATGACCTGCAGGCACCATTAACTAACGGTTCATCGCTGAACGAACTACATGTGACTGTAAGAGAAATGGAGTTTGAAAACGATCGTAATCGATC
>NC_140977.1:39961547-40011547 GCF_056783735.1 Eptatretus burgeri | reverse complement strand
AACTCATGTCAGAACAGCTGCATACACAAAGACACAACAATGTATATCGAATAATCCATTGGCACATCGACAAAAATGTCAACATCCCAGTTTCAGAAAAATCATGGAAACATGAACCAAAAGTGAGTGATCAAAACGAGGATGTTGTGCTCATGTACGGCCTGACCATCACATCAAGTGTGAGCATAGAAATCAAAGCATTGAGAGTGGACATCCTTCCTCTTATCTTCTTTCGTATGGAGCACATGACTGCTGATTGCATCATATGCTGGGGCCACAACTCTGCCGCTGATGCAGTGCCCCCTGTAGGTTGGAGCAGAGATTTGCAATTTGTTTATGGTGACTGCGATAACTCGCCTCCTCCACACGAAGGATACCGTGGGATCGTTAACGTCCACCAGCTAATGCCGGCAGATGGGATGCCCATTTTCACGTCCATCTGGGAGACGACAGACACACTGATGAATCACCTCGCCGGTGAAACACCAGGATGACAGTTTATAGCTGGGTCAGCATTCGAAACAAGCAGACAGAGTATTGCACTAAGATAGAAAAAGGAAAGGATCCATCCAGTCATTGGGACCATACTCTGTTCAGAGCATTGTTGCTACCAAAGCAGTCTCCTAGGCTATTGGGCACAATCCTGGACGGGTCACCACTCCAACACAAGATGCACAAATGGCTCAATCATCCCAGTAAGCTGGTACTCACTTTGCCAACCTTCGAAGGATGACAGTCTGAGTCAACCCCACATGGTATTAATTAAACAGCCAAGCAGGATTTCGAACTCAGGATGCTGGGATCCCAAGCTGACCACCCTAACCATTAAGCCAACACCAGGCATGAAGGAAAGGATGGCATTGCTAACCGAGGTGTCTGCCCAGAGAGTTTGGCCTAAATGAGGTGTAAATTATTTTTTAAATGACTGTAAAGTAAAAAATGAAGCCAAAATAACCCAGAAGCTAAAGAGTGCCAACATTATGCCATTTACTTTTTTTTGTATGCAGCCTGTGGCTGCTGATTGCATCATTGCTGGAAGTGTGTCTGTGTTGCTGATGCAGTGCACCTTTTTTCCAGTAAGCTCGTACTCATTTTGGCAACCTCAGAAGGATGACAGGTTGAGTCAACCAACCTGGTGTTATTTAGCAACACAACATGGGCTCAAACTCAAGACCCAAGAATCTTAAGTCTGCCATGTTAACTGTTAAGCCAGCACCAGACTTATTGTGCCAGTGATATAGTAATAGCAACAGGATTAATAAAGCAGAACCTCACGAAGATTTTATTAACGACGAGAAGATAACCCGTTTCCACCGGGCTGTTGTAAGGGAATTCATTCCCAATGCAGTGTGGAATATTTAGGGAGTTTGCTCGGAATGTCTTTTGACAGCATAATGGCAGAGACCCATAGAAATGCTGCATAATGTGCTCTTCGAAAGGAAACAGGGTCTCGTGGAAATGTGCAAACTAGGTCGTACATACCTATTTATGGCCTGAGCTGGCATTTGACCTTTAATGGCCTGAGCTGAACACAAAGTTTTCAACCTCCTCAAACCCCCTCTTCCAGCTCTCTGTCCTCTCTCTCCCCCCCCCTTAACCCAACTCTGTTCTCTCCACCCCCTTTCTTCTTCAAGTCCTAAATCTCCCCCCACCCCCACAAACCCCAAGTTCACAAGCCCCCTCCCAACCCCAAGTCCTCAACCCCCTTTCCCAACTCTGTCCTTTCTCTGCCCCCCCCCCCCAACACCATCCTTCTGTCCTCCACTTCCCTCTTCCTCTCCCTCTTCAAGTCCTCAACCAACTCCCCTCCAAACCCTAAGTCCGCATGATAGTGAGTGTGACTTCAAGTCCCCAACCCCTTTCTTCTTCAAGTTCTCACCCCCCCCCCTGTTCCCTCCCAGCCGAGCCACAAGTCCTCAATGCCAAGTTTTCAACCCCTCCAGCCCACAATTCTCAAACCCCCTCTCCCAGCTTTCTGTTCCCTCATTGCCCCTCCACTCATCTCTGTTCTCTCCTCCCCCTTTCTTCTTCAGATCCTCACCCCTCCCCCCTCCCAAACCCCAAGTTCACAAGCTCCCTCCCAACTCCAAGTCCTCAACCCCACTTTCCCAACCTTCTCTACCCCTCACACCATCTCTCTGTCCTCCACTCCCCCTTTCCTCTTCAAGTCCTCAACTACCCCCCCCACCCCCTAAACCCAAAATCCGCATGATAGTTATTAACGATGAACAGTGCTAAGGTTTATTGGTGACGTAAATGGGCGAAAAGGTAAATTAGATGTTGGATGGAATTGACTGAATAATTTGTGGTTATATATATTTATTTCCGATAGGTGTGCAAACCAGCGACTCTGAGCCTATACACCACCCGTGTGCACAACAATGCACATAACTCGAAATTGCGTGACGATCTATATTGATAGACCTCTACATGCATTGTCCAAATCCAAGAGCTATTAAATGAGGTATCATCCAGCATTGCACATGCTGTGGTTACGACGTTTACCCCATTCAGACACAGTCACGCAACTTGCATTTCTATCGAGGTACATCGAATATAGACACTTGGGGATGTTACTACAAACAAACAATAATTGGAGACTCTCCTGAGTTTCATGATAATCCTGAAAAGAACCCTTGAAACAAAGATAAAGAATCTTAAAATCACTTAAAACGTCACAACATGGTCCTCGAAACATGATCCCATAAAAACGACGGTGAATACTTTGAGATCTGGAGGACTGTGTTCGACATCCACCTCTTCTAAAAATGTTGTAAAAACATCCCGATGGTGGGAAAGAATCTGAAGCTTCACACTCACCAATCAAGTGCACTCCCAAACATGCCAAACAATGGAAAGTAGGTTTAATGATGAAATATAATGTCGCACAAAAGGGGAGCCAAAGGAGTGTGCATGTTCAGAAACACACAAAGTACAGGTTATTCAACTTGTCACGGGAAAACAATCATCTCACTCTTCACTTGTACCTCGATTCGATTACATTGCATCACATAAAAAGTTAACAAAAGTTGAAGCTACTTTTACAACTTGCTCAGTCTCAGAGCACAAATTGGCAGTGTTTGACTCATTATGTTCGGACTCAAAAACAGTGGACCTTCCAAAGCCCTCCTGCTGCCCCCAAGCACCCCACAAACTACACTGTGAACAAAGTATCTTGTATCGCAGTGGCGACCCACCCAGCATTGGTTCTCACCGAGAAATGTTGTTTCTTGATAAGTCGAGCGCTGTAAAAAGTATGGGCACACCGGATTAACCCATCAGCTAAAAAGGCTATCTATCGCATGAAAGGCTTTAATTTTTTTTTTAGCCCTCAAAAAATTCGAGGTATTATGATTCTAGTCCATGTTTATTTGGCCAAATAGCACTTCAATTGCTAAGGTTATAAACACCAATTTTTTCATGAAGATAGATACTCGTCCGAAGTTGTGCAATTGAGTGTACATCTTTGGCTTTGACATTTTTAATTGACCCTTTTTCTCATGAATGAGCTTCAGGGAAAAACTTTCGTTCAATAAACGTTGAAACTTTGCAAGTGGGTCAGAATGTGTTCCTTTGAGACCCGTATTTAAAATCAGGTCACTGCACCCTCATTTCATAATTTAGCAAAGGTTTATATTGTTGCGGATTCGCGCCCGCCGGCGTGCGAACGGCCACGTAACTCGAATCGCGACACGTCGCCCACCGGACGGACAATCCCGTCGTGACCCTCTCGGACTAACGCCGGGAACTAGTCACGGGTGGGCCTTTCGGCCTCACCACGATCGTGCCAATCGGCCCCCGCGTGGGATAGGGTTGCTCGCCAAATTCGACCTACCTAAGTACCCACACGGAGGGTAGACCGGGCGACCGCACCTCGCCGCAGGTCGACTTCGGACACGGGCCACTTTAAGCGACCCGTTCCGTACTATCGGGATAACCGAGCGGTGTTATCGTCAACCTGGACGGTTCGATTAATTATCGGGCGTTTTAGCCCACGACCAACCCTTTACGTGAAGTAAGATGGAGATTCAATAGAGGAAAAGACGAAGCGAAGCGGGAAAACAGTTCAACATAAAGCACATTTATTTCACGATGAACGGAAAGCACACATATACAATTACACCAAAAGCAAATGTAAAAGAAGAAGAAACACAATATTACACAAAAAGCAAATATAAAAGAGAAACACAATGCAGATCTATTACCGACTACGCGAGCACACGGCAACACTTATGCAGTTTTACTTCACAGACGGCGCCGACAACACACATACCCAAAGCAAAAGAAAAGGACCACCCTCAAGGATGAGGCGGGCCTGGGGCCGAGACCGCGTCGGGCCTACCCGTCTGGTGATGAGCCGCGAAATGGCGCTGGCGCCCCGACTCCGCGGGCCTCGCTGGGACTGCCTGGTATGGGGTGGGGACGGAGCCCCCTTCTCGCACTATCTCAGCGCGGGGGGAAACAGGAGGGGGGGTTGTTGATGCTCGGGGGATGGAGGATATCTCCCTGTCTCGGGTCCCGCGACGAGCGTCTCCACCACGACCTCGGTCGCGCTGCCGGCCTCTCCCTCTGCAGCTCCCCGACTCCGACACGAGCACCCCCTCGACCGCCTTCGCCACAGCCACCTCTCCACAGCTCCGTCCTCTTCACTCTGACTACTACCACTTCTTCCCAGCTCCAACGACAACTCCGACACGAGCACCCCCTCGACCGTCTTCACCGCCGCCACCTCTCCACAGCTCCGTCCTCTTCACTCTGACTACTACCACTTCTTCCCAGCTCCACCGACAACTCCCAACTGCGAACTCTCAACTGACTCGACTGACGAACGCGGCCCCTTATATGCCCCGTGGCTTCGCCCCTTCACCTTTGACCCTTTACCTCCGACCCTTCACCTCTAACTGGCTCCCCATTGGACCGAGGAAAAGTGGGCGTGAATGCTTTTTGATCCATGAATTTGCATATAGCGACCGCACTCCAACGCCCTGGAGGCGGGGCCAAATCGCCCCACGCTCACCGATAGGACGGAACAGAAGTGGGCGTGAGTCGTTTTTGATCCGTTTTCCTCGGAAAGTCTGTGATGTTTCTGAACACGCTGCTCGGTGCGCGCCCTGCACGAGTCCAGTATCGGTGCCCACAAGTGGGGCAAGAATGGTGGTGATGCGATGGTGGCGAGTTGTGACGGTAAAGGTCGTGGCTGTTGTTGTGAAGCGGCGTTGTGGTTGGTGGTTGTTGTTGTGAAGCGGCGTTGTGGTTGGTGGTTGTTGTGTGATGGCTGTTGAGACGTGGTTGGTGGTGGTAGTAATGGCGGCTGGTCCAAAATAAAGATAGTAAAAGAAAAACGGCTATCTAAAAGGGTCGCAGCCCGCATGAATGACATTTATTCCCTCTAAACAACGGGTTTGGGCCTAACTACACATATACTTACAGAGATATCTCACCTAAGGGACCTGAATGGTGGTTTGCGAATTTCGTCAACCACAACACTACCCCCTCCCCTTTTTTACAGACTCGTCCCGAGTTTGAACTGAACGCAGTGAACCACAACGGTGCATGGGCTGCACAAACGCAGTCTCCGTGCCAGCTCAAGTGGCACACGCAATGAACACAACGAATGGATGGATGGACACAAACACGGTGCACGGGCCGCCACTGCAGGCCCGTGTTGTAGCTGCCAACAGGGCAGTTCTTGCAGCTTGCAAACTGTTGCTTTCTGATCCTGGCGCACATGGCAATGAACAGGGGGGGGGGGGGCAAAGCAAGAATTGAACGGGGCTGGTGAACAGGGGCAGTGGGCATGTCATGGCAAAGGTAGCAGGCAAACACAGCCCGAAGAAGAAGGCCGCTGCAGGCAAACACAGCCGGCAGACGAACTGGCCGGCACAGGCCTTGAAGCACAGCAGCTGCAGACAATCCGACCGGCACAGGCCTTGCAGCACAGCAGCTGCAGACGATCCGACCGGCACAGGCCTTGCAGCACAGCAGCTGCAGACGATCCAGCCGGCACAGGCCTTGCAGCAAAACAACAGCTGCCGATGAAGTGGGCCGGCCTTTGCCTTGCAGCAACGCAGCCAGCAGATGAAGCTGGCCAGCCTTTGCCGTTCAGTGGAGGTTGGTGGAGGGAGTGCGGTGGTGCTGGCCACTCGGAAGGCGGGCTCGGACCTATCCTACGGTCTCCCTCCCAACCTATCGCCTTTGCCTGTCATTGTCTATACCCACTCCCTTAATTTGTCAAACCCCAATTTAGCCCCAACTTATATTTTTATTATTATTTTTTTATTTTTACTTCCCCACTATAAATCGTCCCCTAACCCTTGCACTGTCCTTGTTCGGCTAACCTATCCTGTCACCTAGCCTACTCCCAACCCCTACGTTCCCTTCCCGGAGGGGGACAAGGGAGAGCTAGCGTCCTGTGCCGAGGCCCAACGAAGCCTCAGAATGGCCTCCCCAGAGTTCAGCGATCTATAACCAAAGTGGGTCCAGCGGCCCACAACGAGAGCGAGGGGATGGATGGTGCGGAGGGGTACACTTTCTATCTACCCTAACCATTTAACTGTTAAACTACCCCGGGGCTTTCAACAAGCGCCTCTCGCTTAAACTATTGGTTCTATAAACCCAGATTCCCGTCGCCTGTGTTGGTGTCCTTCCAATTTCGGGCCTCGCCCCCCAATTTTCTCTCCGTGCCCTCACACGGTCTCATGGCTGGGACACGTGGTTCCCTTTGGCAGGCACGACCCTCTGCCGAATCTCCAGCTATGGCACCCCCGGGCACTACACTGCCTCCGAGCCTACCAGCTCCCTAAACACCGGGGAGTGCCCCCCATGGCACCTCCCCTGAAACGCACACGTGGCAGGCTGGCTTCCCAGGCCCCTTTCCGAGGGTCACCCGTGCCCACAACACTGCCCACGCGGCTAATGGCGCCCCGGGCCCCCGCACCAAGCAGGCGCACCCGTGCCCACTACGCTATCCCGGCCCCCCATGGGCCCTTGGCCTACCACGGCCGACTAGCCTGGTGCCCGGGGTACCCACTCAGCGATACTCACCTTTCGCCACCACGCTCCCAGCCCGTCAACAGGGCTCCTGCACCCCTCCAAACGGGTTTCGAGCCTACTTCCCCACCAACAACAAAACGACCTCCATTTTGTAAATTTGACTAACCCCCTAACTCAGTCTACACTGACCCCGGGGTCCCTTGGGCGGGAGTCACTCCTCCCCCCAATCACTCATCGCACCATGCAGTCCCCATTCGCTCCATACACACAGACCCGCTGGCCTCACTCACTCACCAAGTACTCACCTCACAACTCACCAACTCTTCAACACACACACACCGCTGAACTCTGCCATCCTTCTAACTACCTCCCCTAACTAACTCGTGCTCCCACGTCGTCCCTTAAACTACAGCACGTTCCTTTTAACACTACGTAGCTAAGCTACGTCCCCACTACACATTCACTGTCTGTCACTGTCTTCTAACTCAAAAATTCATTTTATTTCCCAACCTAAATCTGGCTACAATCCCTCTAACTAATCCATTCCACGGACTCCATGAGGACTTACCCCTGCCCCATGAAGTCGGTCTAACTAAGCTAACCCTTCCCCCTAACTAGTTTCCATCCTGTGCCCAGGTCAAGGGGGTCTCCACCCCTTGCCCAGGAATCCTGTGCACCCGAAAGTGAGGCTTGCTTTTTTTTTTTTTTTTTTTTCTTTACATGCGCAGCACCAGCACAGCAACTCACAGCTCGCGCACTTTGCACCTGCCCGTGACGTCATGCAGCTGCACGTGTTCCTCGTCCCTCCTTGGACGGTACCATCCGGCAGGGATACCCCTCCTGCCGGATTCCAACCCCACGTGCAGCCATGACGTCACCGTGCGCATAAAAAAAAAAACACAAGCCCCACGTCTCGAGGGGTTCCCCACGCGAACACATGTGCTTTGCCCGTTGGAGCTTAACACACACGATCGCGTGGAGAACCCGTCCAGTCCAAATCCATAATCCTGCCTAAACTTTGTCCGTCCGCGGGATCGGCAAATCCACCGCTGGCGTTTCCGGACCGGGACTTCACTCTCGCAAGCGAGCATGTGGGGGCCTCGTGCGTTGCACAGCACGGACCACGTACTCACTGCTGGGTGAACCCGGCACGGTCCCCGAAACAACTACAGCCGCTACTCGGCTTCCTTTCCTCACATGTCGCCGTCGTCGCCATTCGACCCACGCACACCTGCGTGTTACGACGCTCACACACCTCACCATTAAACTCACACCGGGAGACGCGGCTGCATGTTCGCACATGCCCACCGACATCTCCCTTACATACCGCTCTCTCACACACACGGTCTCCCTTGCACTCGGCCGTTCACTCACGCATGCTACCTCCCTCGCACACGTGGCTCCACGCACTCGCGGCCTTTCACTCACTCGTGGTTCCTCATCCACCCACCGTTCCTCACTCATACACCGTGCCTCACTCACACACGCGGGGGCACTCAACCGCGGTGTTTCATCCATACTGGCCGTTTCATCCACACACACGGCCTCTTCCACTTGCGGTGCCCCTTTTACACACTGCGTGCTGGGAAGCACGTACTCCGGCACAATCGCCACCACACCACTCACACACGGGGTCGCTTCCACACACGGGGACGCACTCACACTTTGCACCACACACACAGGGACAACTACACTGGGGATTCGTGTCCCCACAAGGGTCTCCGGGGCCTCTATACCCCCCAAGCTTTCCGTGCACCTGTCCACAGCACTCCTCCCCTCGACCTCGCAAAGCACGACCGAACTCACCTGGTCGTGACTCGCCTCAAGGGGGCATACTCCCTCCCCTCGTTCCTGGGGGAGGTCATCCCGCTGCTCGCACCGGGCCTCCAGCCAGTCCGCGAGCTCACCCCCATTATCCTCCACTACCTCCGTGTGTGTGTGCGTCTCTAAACCCGTCATTATCGTGCAGTCTCTCCTCTATTTTTTCTGTCTCCCGTGTCTCTATACATTTTCTCTCCTGGTTCCTTTTTTCTGTCTCTTCCTGGTTCCTTTTTCTTTCCCATCTGAGTCGTTCTTTCTCTCTGAGCCCCATTAGCTGTTCGTTCTCCCTCCGTAGCTCCTCAATCTCCGTTGACTCCAATCTCGCTCTCCGTTTTAGTTGTTCAATTTCACACTCATACAGTTGTTGTTTTCTCTCCCACTGTTCCTCCTGCTCTTTGTTTTCCAATTTCATCGTTTCTTTCAATTGGCTCATTTCCTTCCTGTGTTTCATTCGCTGTTCTCTCACTACTCTTCCTCGTTTCCTCTCCTGTCCTTCCTTCTCCAGTTTCATGGTTTGCTTCATTTGGTTAATCTCCTTTTTGTGTTTCATTTGCTGCTGTCTCATTACTCTTCCTTGTTTCCTCTCCTGTCCTTCCTTCTCCAGTTTCGTTGTTTGCTTAATTTGGTTAATCTCCTTTTTGTGTTTCATTTGCTGCTGTCTCATTACTCTTCCTCGTTCCCTCTCCTGTCCTTCCTTCTCCAGTTTCATGGTTTTCTTGATTTGGTTAATCTCCATTTTGTGTTTCATTCGCTGCTGTCTCATTACTCTTCCGAGTTTCCTCTCCTGTCTTTCCTTATCCAGTTTCATGGTTTTCTTCATTTGGTTAATCTCCTTTTTGTGTTTCATTTCCTGTTGTCTCATTACTCTTCCTTGTTTCCTCTCCTGTCCTTCCTTCTCCAGTTTCGTTGTTTGCTTAATTTGGTTAATCTCCTTTTTGTGTTTCATTTGTTGCTGTCTCATTACTCTTCCTCGTTCCCTCTCCTGTCCTTCCTTCTCCAGTTTCATGGTTTTCTTGATTTGGTTCATCTCCATTTTGTGTTTCATTCGCTGCTGTCTCATTACTCTTCCTAGTTTCCTCTCCTGTCTTTCCTTATCCAGTTTCATGGTTTTCTTCATTTGGTTAATCTCCTTTTTGTGTTTCATTTGCTGTTGTCTCATTACTCTTCCTTGTTTCCTCTCCTGTCCTTCCTTCTCCAGTTTCGATGTTTGCTTCATTTGGTTAATCTCCCTTTTGTGTTTCATTTGCTGCTGTCTCATTACTCTTCCTTGTTCCCTCTCCTGTCCTTTCTTCTCCAGTTTCGTTGTTTGCTTAATTTGGTTAATCTCCTTTTTGTGTTTCATTTGCTGCTGTCTCATTACTCTTCCTCGTTCCCTCTCCTGTCCTTCCTTCTCCAGTTTCATGGTTTTCTTGATTTGGTTCATCTCCATTTTGTGTTTCATTCGCTGCTGTCTCATTACTCTTCCTAGTTTCCTCTCCTGTCTTTCCTTATCCAGTTTCATGGTTTTCTTCATTTGGTTAATCTCCTTTTTGTGTTTCATTTGCTGTTGTCTCATTACTCTTCCTCGTTTCCTCTCCTGTCCTTCCTTCTCCAGTTTCGTTGTTTGCTGCATTTGGTTAATCTCCCTTTTGTGTTTCATTTGCTGCTGTCTCATTACTCTTCCTTGTTTCCTCTCCTGTCCTTCCTTCTCCAGTTTCGTTGTTTGCTTAATTTGGTTAATCTCCTTTTTGTGTTTCATTTGCTGCTGTCTCATTACTCTTCCTCGTTCCCTCTCCTGTCCTTCCTTCTCCAGTTTCATGGTTTTCTTGATTTGGTTCATCTCCATTTTGTGTTTCATTCGCTGCTGTCTCATTACTCTTCCTAGTTTCCTCTCCTGTCTTTCCTTATCCAGTTTCATGGTTTTCTTCATTTGGTTAATCTCCTTTTTGTGTTTCATTCGCTGTTCTTTGTCTATCTCCTCGTACTCCAGCCTTTCTTTCAATTGGTCAACCTCAGATTCATGTTCTTTTTGTTTTCTATTCCATTGTTCCTCTCGTTCTTCCCTCTCCAATCTCGTTGTGTCCTTCAATCTCCTGATTTCTCCTTCCTGCTTCATTCCTTGCTCCTTTACTTTCTCCTCGTATTCAAACCTATTTTTTTCCTTTTGTCGTTCAGTTTCAAATTCATACTTTTTCAGTTTTCTATTCCACTGTCTTTCTTGTTCCTCCTTCTGCAATCTCGTCATTTCTTTCAACTGACTGATTTCTTTCTCCTGTCTCATTCGTTCTTCCTTCATTACTCTTTCTTGTTCCTCATTCTTTAGTCTGGCCTTCGCTTCCAGCTGTTCGGTCTGTACAGTGTGGTTTCTTCAAGTTTCATTTTCCGTTCTCTTCCTTTCCTCTTTTAACACTCTCAGTTCGTTTTGTAGTTCCCTCTCTTTGGTTTGGTGTTTCTGTAACTCAGAAACTTTCTTTTCCAATTCCTTTCTCATCTCCGCACACTCAGACTTTGCTTTGGCTTCTAACTGTTCTTCCGGCTTGCGCTTGTGGTTTTCTACCCGTCTTCCCAGTTCCTCTGTCTCCGTTTTTCCCTCCAGTCCCAGCTTATCAACTCTCTTCGTCATGTCTTGAAGTCTTTTCTCACACTCCACCGTTTCGACCTTCAATCCCTCCTCTGTCTCCTCCTGGCTTTCTTTTAATTTTTCTAATACCTTCTTTACCTCGTGTCTCGTCTTACACGTCTCCCGAATTATTTTCTCGCCCGCCCCGACCGCGGGCCTGACAGCCGTTGCACTCCCCCCCAGCTCGTTCGTCCCAGCACGTGGCAGCGCCATTTTCTCGCCCGTGGTCCGCGTTTCGCTCCTCGCCATTGCCATAATGCCTGCCTGCAGGCCGATGCCCATGCTCTGCATCTCACCCCGCATTTCTTTCATTTGGTTTTTCGCTTCGAGTGCGTTTCCATCAATTTTTTTATGTTCCATTTGTTGCGTATTTCTCTTCATTTCGTTGTTCCTTTCTTTCATTCCGGCATTCCTGTAATCCAGTTTGTCATTTATGCTCTGCGCGAGTTCCATAATCTGCCGCATTGTCACCTGCCCTGGCCACTCCCACTGACTACATTTAGTGGTGGAGTTATAATAAAAAAAACCGACCAGATGAACGGCATCGATGCCTTTCCCAACCTTCTGGTACGGGTTTCTCTTGCACGGTGATCCCGTCCTGAGCCATGGATTCTACATTACTATTGCACATACCTAATCCACCCGGCACCCGCTCGCCTTGAGACGCCATCTTGCTTCTCGTAAAGGGTCAATTTGAATCGCTCGTAATTTGGAGGGAATCGGGGGTCGCTCCTCTCACCCCTGGACCGATTCCCGTGAATTTAGCTGGAGACAGGAGAGCCCGTTTTCCCGTTCTCCGATACCAGTGCCGCGAGGAGGGCGATGGGTTTATATCGCATGACCTGACACCAGTGTTGCGGATTCGCGCCCACCGGCGTGCGAAGGGCCACGTAACTCGAATCGCGACACGTCGCCCACCGGACGGACAATCCCGTCGTGACCCTCTCGGACTAACGCCGGGAACTAGTCACGGGTGGGCCTTTCGGCCTCACCACGATCGTGCCAATCGGCCCCCGCGTGGGATAGGGTTGCTCGCCAAATTCGACCTACCTAAGTACCCACACGGAGGGTAGACCGGGCGACCACACCTCGCCGCAGGTCGACTTCGGACACGGGCCACTTTAAGCGACCCGTTCCGTACTATCGGGATAACCGAGCGGTGTTATCGTCAACCTGGACGGTTCGATTAATTATCGGGCGTTTTAGCCCACGACCAACCCTTTACGTGAAGTAAGATGGAGATTCAATAGAGGAAAAGACGAAGCGAAGCGGGAAAACAGTTCAACATAAAGCACATTTATTTCACGATGAACGGAAAGCACACATATACAATTACACCAAAAGCAAATGTAAAAGAAGAAGAAACACAATATTACACAAAAAGCAAATATAAAAGAGAAACACAATGCAGATCTATTACCGACTACGCGAGCACACGGCAACACTTATGCAGTTTTACTTCACAGACGGCGCCGACAACACACATACCCAAAGCAAAAGAAAAGGACCACCCTCAAGGATGAGGCGGGCCTGGGGCCGAGACCGCGTCGGGCCTACCCGTCTGGTGATGAGCCGCGAAATGGCGCTGGCGCCCCGACTCCGCGGGCCTCGCTGGGATTGCCTGGTATGGGGTGGGGACGGGGCCCCCTTCTCGCACTATCTCAGCGCGGGGGGAAACAGGAGGGGGGGTTGTTGATGCTCGGGGGATGGAGGATATCTCCCTGTCTCGGGTCCCGCAACGAGCGTCTCCACCACGACCTCGGTCGCGCCGCCGGCCTCTCCCTCCGCAGCTCCCCGACTCCGACACGAGCACCCCCTCGACCGCCTTCGCCGCCGCCACCTCTCCACAGCTCCGTCCTCTTCACTCTGACTACTACCACTTCTTCCCAGCTCCACCGACAACTCCGACACGAGCACCCCCTCGACCTTCTTCGCCGCCGCCACCTCTCCACAGCTCCGTCCTCTTCACTCTGACTACTACCACTTCTTCCCAGCTCCACCGACAACTCCCAACTGCGAACTCTCAACTGACTCGACTGACGAACGCGGCCCCTTATATGCCCCGTGGCTTCGCCCCTTCACCTTTGACCCTTTACCTCCGACCCTTCACCTCTAACTGGCTCCCCATTGGACCGAGGAAAAGTGGGCGTGAATGCTTTTTGATCCATGAATTTGCATATAGCGACCGCACTCCAACGCCCTGGAGGCGGGGCCAAATCGCCCCACGCTCACCGATAGGACGGAACAGAAGTGGGCGTGAGTCGTTTTTGATCCGTTTTCCTCGGAAAGTCTGTGATGTTTCTGAACACGCTGCTCGGTGCGCGCCCTGCACGAGTCCAGTATCGGTGCCCACAAGTGGCGCAAGAATGGTGGTGATGCGATGATGGCGAGTTGTGACGGTAAAGGTCGTGGCTGTTGTTGTGAAGCGGCGTTGTGGTTGGTGGTTGTTGTTGTGAAGCGGCGTTGTGGTTGGTGGTTGTTGTGTGATGGCTGTTGAGACGTGGTTGGTGGTGGTAGTAATGGCGGCTGGTCCAAAATAAAGATAGTAAAAGAAAAACGGCTATCTAAAAGGGTCGCAGCCCGCATGAATGACATTTATTCCCTCTAAACAACGGGTTTGGGCCTAACTACACATATACTTACAGAGATATCTCACCTAAGGGACCTGAATGGTGGTTTGCGAATTTCGTCAACCACAACAATATGTTCACATATGATGATGCACTTTGTGGTGTCCTCGAAGCTTTTTTTGCAAACTAGGTCATACCGACCTATTTATGGCCTGAGCTAACATTTGACCTTTTCACACAACACTCATAACCAAATTCCTTAATTTGACTTATTCCATCGACTTTCTTACTCTTTACCATGTTGATGCACCTTGCATGTTTTTCTGGAGCCTTTTTTGCAAACTAGGTCATACCGACCTATTTATGGCCTGAGCTCACATGTGACCGTTTCACATGATACTCATAACCAAATTCCTTAATTTGACTGATTCCATCGACTTTCATACTCTTTACCATGTTGATGCACCTTGGGTGTTGTTCTAGAACCTTTTTTGCAAACAAGGTCACATTAACCTGTTTATGGTGGAATCTGAAATTTGACCTATTTTTGTAGGTTAGGTCATCATTACCTGATTTCTTTCAAATAAGTATATATATATATATATATATATATATATATATATATATATATATATATATATATATATATATATATATAATTATATATATATATATATATATATATATATATATATATATATATATATATATATATACATTTTGTCCAATGTCAGCCTTTTTAAAGTGCAGATGCACCTTAATATCTGTGGGAAAGGATTTCAAGTAAAATATGGAGTTTGAAATAGAAAGCCCTCGTTGTTGTTCACAATAACATTTCCGTTTGTAATACTATTCATCTCTTGATGTTCCACCCTCTTTTTCTTTTCTCCTATCTTTTCACCACCTCCTTTCCCTTGTCTTCCTCATTCTCAGATACTCCCATACTCTTATCCTCTCAGTTTTAATTTTCTCAATTATCCTCCCCACCATTCCATGATTGAATGTCATGAGATCGCCTTATAAAACTCTTACTATCAGAAAAAAGCAGGAATTTTGTCTTTCTTTACTGTCGACTAAGTGCCAGCACAAACCTTTCCAGAATTTACAAGAAGTCACTAATCAGTGTTTAATGGAGATTTATTGCCAACGAGTTCTGAAAGTCACTGACAGTAAGGCTCAGGGCAACTTTCGCCAACAAAAAAGCTAAAATTATGAGGTGCAACAAATATGTATTTAATAATCAAATGAAAGACCAAATACTGCATTGTAGGGGAAGGAGTCCAAATAAGTAAAGAGCAAATATTGAGTTGTCAGGAAGAATGTGGATGAGGGCATCAGGAAGAACCTGGATATAATTTGGGTTTCAGCTGCTACTTCTCTACCCTCAAAGCCATCTAGGTGCAGCCAAACCAGATTTTTTTAATTGGGTCACACCCGTCATTACAATGCACTAACACTGTTGTTTTGCAATACTTATACAGATTGACAAGATAGCAGACACAGATCAATACTTGGTGTAAGGTAATACAAAACAGCGTCACGTTACACCAAGTCATCATCTGCCTCTGCTATCTTGTCAATCTGTACAAGTAACTATGGAATGTGAGACAATCATAAATGTTATTAAATGTATAAGTAACTAGAATGCTAGAATGTTGCTTTGGACAGGTATTTACAACTGTCACCCTGATTTTTGCAGGAAGGACATTTCATCGTAGAGTCTACCATCCTTTCGGAGATCTCAATATGGCTGTCGACATTCACTCACAGCCGGGTGTTCGGTTTCAGATCCTGAGCTGGCTGTTTGGTTTTTTTCTCCACGGGATGGTGTGGGTTCGATTCCCATGGCTACTCACTCTCGCTGACCCCTACTGAGGAAGCGTGACGCGAGTTGAGGAAGGCCTTCGTCCTGCAGTGGAAAAGAAATAGGCTGGCTCAGAGTTTACCGTTAAACCCATGGTGTCTTTGGAGAAGAGAAGATCATTTTGTGGTGGAACACTGACTCTGTTCTTGGGGATATTCAGGGATTTAGGAGTCTGAAAGGTCTTGGGGTCTTCAGGTTATAAAGTGTATTAGGGGTCTAAAGAGTCTTTAGGGTTTGAGGGGTCCTCAGTGTCTCAAGGTATATCGGGGTCAAATGTAATTAATACACATGTTCATGTTCTTTGCAGACAAACAGACAAACAGACAGACAGTCAGACAAACAAACAAACGGACCCAAATGTAATACCTTCTACTCTGGAGAGGGTAACAAACGGATAAGGTTGCATCCCTCGCACCTGATCTTCCGACTCGAGATTTACTTTCCCAAAACGTGATCTGGAGGCTGTGTCTGAAAACGTGAATCCGATTAGCTGTGTCTGAAAACATAGTCAACTCGAGGGGGAGCACTCGGTAGAGTGCAAAACCTCCGCCGCCAATACTGCTGAGTCACTTAAATGAACCTGATATCCTATTCATTGTAGATCAAAACGGATCAGACTCCACTGAACCACGATTGAATAAACTAAACTAGATCGACGCGCTTGTATAAATGCCCAAAAAATTAAATCGAAATTTTTTGGGAAAAAAGGTGCAATATTTGTTTGTTTTTTTTCTAACAATTTTTTTTTGGGGGGGGGGGTGGAAATCACTTAAAACATGTAGAAATGCAAAAAAATTCAAATATTTTTCAAATAAAATCGAAATTTTTTTGAAAAAAAGTTGAAAATTTTTCTTTTTTTTTTCTCGAACAAATGTATTTTTTTTTGGTTGGAAATCACTTAAAACATGTAGAAATGCAAAAACAAATATTCAAATATTTTTTTCAAAATGGCCACCATAGCGGCCATATTGGACTTTGGACCAAGTTCAAAATCGAATGGCATGATCCTTGGACCATACCTAACCCCCCCCCCCCCCCCACCAAGTTTGGTCGAAATCCGTCCAGGAGTTTTTCCATAATACTGTTCACAAACAAACAAACAAGCAAATAGACAGGGGTGAAAACAGTAACCTCCATCCATCTTCGATGGCGGAGGTTACCAAGAGGGGGAGCACTCGGGAGAGTGCAAAACCTCCGCCGCCAATACTGCTGGGTCATTCAAGTGAACCTTATATCTTATTCATTAAATATGACGTCAACAGTGCTGACAAAGTTATAGTTCTTTTCTCCAACATTTTTTTTTTGGGGGGGGGGGGTTGCAAATCACTTAAAACATGTAGAAATGCAAAAAAAAAGAAATCGAAATTTTGTTGAAAAAAAAAGTTGCAAAAATGTTTTTTTTCTCTAACAATTTTTTTTTGGGGGGGGGGTGGGAAATCACTTACAACATGTAGCAATGCAAAAAAAAAATTCAAATATTTTTTTCAAAATGGCCGCCATAGCGGCCATATTGGATTTTGGACTAAGTCCAAAATTTAATGGCATGATCCTTGGACCATACCTAACCCCCCCTACCAAGTTTCGTCGAAATCCGTCGAGGAGTTTTTCCGTAATACTGTTCACAAACAAACAAACAATGAGGTTTGAGAATGAGTGTTTGAGAATGAGTGTTTGAGAATGAGTGTTTGAGAATGAGTGTTTGAGAATAAGTGTTTGAAAATAAGTGTTTGAGAATGAGTGTTTGAGAATAAGTGTTTTAGACTGAGGTTTGAGAATAAGTGTTTGAGAATAAGTGTTTGAGAATGAGTGTTTGAGAATGAGTGTTTGAAAATAAGTGTTTGAGAATAAGTGTTTGAGAATAAGTGTTTGAAAATAAGTGTTTGAGAATAAGTGTTTGAGAATAAGTGTTTGAGAATAAGTTTTTGAGAATAAGTTTTTGAGAATGAGGTTTGAGAATAAGTGTTTGAGAATAAGTGTTTGAGAATAAGTGTTTGAGAATGAGGTTTGAGAATAAGTGTTTGAGAATAAGTGTTTGAGAATGAGGTTTGAGAATAAGTGTTTGAGAATAAGTGTTTGAGAATGAGGTTTGAGAATAAGTGTTTGAGAATGAGGTTTGAGAATAAGTGTTTGAGAATAAGTGTTTGAGAATAAGTATTTGAGAATAAGTATTTGAGAATGAGTGTTTGAGAATGAGTGTTTGAGAATAAGTGTTTGAGAATGAGGTTTGAGAATAAGTGTTTGAGAATGAGGTTTGAGAATAAGTGTTTGAGAATGAGCTTTGAGAATGAGGTTTGAGAATGAGGTTTGAGAATAAGTGTTTGAGAATAAGTGTTTGAGAATGAGTGTTTGAGAATGAGTGTTTGAGAATGAGTGTTTGAGAATAAGTGTTTGAGAATAAGTGTTTGAGAATGAGGTTTTAGAATAAGTGTTTGAGAATAAGTGTTTGAGAATAAGTGTTTGAGAATAAGTGTTTGAGAATAAGTGTTTGAGAATAAGTGTTTGAGAATAAGTGTTTGAGAATAAGTGTTTGAGAATAAGTGTTTGAGAATAAGTGTTTGAGAATAAGTGTTTGAGAATAAGTGTTTGAGAATAAGTGTTTGAGAATAAGTGTTTGAGAATGAGGTTAGAGAATAAGTGTTTGAGAATGAGGTTAGAGAATAAGTGTTTGAGAATGAGGTTAGAGAATAAGTGTTTGAGAATGAGGTTAGAGAATAAGTGTTTGAGAATAAGTGTTTGAGAATGAGGTTTGAGAACGAGGTTTGAGAATGAGGTTTTAGAATAAGTGTTTGAGAATGAGGTTTTAGAATAAGTATTTGAGAGTGAGGTTTGAGAACGAGGAAAAGAACAATGCGATAGTTCTAACTACACTCACAATGCATCTTTCCCTTCCACTGATATGAGGGGGAGAGGTAATTTAGCTAAATAAAATACTACAGAGAAACTAAACTATGTCTCTATAACATGTTGGTATGTGTCTTGTCGGGGCCTCTGAAAACCATAACAATGATATCTCACTTCTCTGCACATGTGTGATCGGGATGAATGCAGCGACAAAGTACTTCTAAACTACATGTTTGTTTTTCAAGTAATGTTCAAAATATAACATTCAATTTAAATAAGTTGTTCCTCGATCATTAATTGACGTTTGTACACAGACAGACAGACAGACAGACAAAGTGAATCGATTGCTTAACCCTGGTTTTCGCTTTGTTCGCACAAGGGAAATATAAAGACGTGATTGGATCGATAGATGTGTGGCTCTGCCCATGTTAGATGTCAGCCCACTGTTACGCTTGATCTCAATTAAAGACCAAATGAGTAATTAAAGGCCACATAACAGGGAGGGAGAGAGAGAGAGAGAGAGAGAGAGAGAGAGAGAGAGAGAGAGAGAGAGAGAGAGAGAGAGAGAGAGAGAGAGAGAGAGAGAGAGAGAGAGAGAGAGAGAGAGAGAGAGAGAGAGAGAGAGAGAGAGAGAGAGAGAGAGAGAGAGAGAGAGAGAGAGAGAGAGAGAGAGAGAGAGAGAGAGAGAGAGAGAGAGAGAGAGAGAGAGAGAGAGAGAGAGAGAGAGAGAGAGAGAGAGAGAGAGAGAGAGAGAGAGAGAGAGAGAGAGAGAGAGAATGAATGAATATTAGATGCTTTTAACTCGTTATGGACTGAAAAATGATTTTCAATTAAAGGGAACATGCCCTTTGACTTTTGAACACAAACTCTAATCAGTTCATAGTTTCCCCAAGTTTAGTTGAAATTTATTTGGTCGTTCACAAGTTATCGTAAAACCTGATAACGGTCACACGCACGCATGCACAGACATACAACCGCAAAATCTAATGCCTCCAATCTTCGGCAATGGAGGCATAAAAATAACTCATTGTAGAAGAAGGTTGGAAAGATAAATTATTCATTTTCTTCTGCTTATATTAAGAAATGTTCCCAATGTTGTTCAAACGTGGCACACAGATAACGAATGATGGCTTGCATAATATGCATGTCTTTTTTTTTTCTCGATCACATTGAAGATGGCTGACTGATGGCCATTTTGTTACTTAAATGTATCCCCAACCATTTTTCAGATATACACGGTCCAATTTTGTTCGAACACGGCACAAGCACAGTACATGATGGCATGTATGTGCATCTAACTGTATATTGCAATCTGATCAAAGATGGCCGACTGGTAGACTGGCGGTCATTTTATTTGTCAAAAAAAAAAAAGCTCAATTAAACACGTCCTCAACCATTTCTCGGACATGCATTCACCGGTGTTGTTCAAACTTGTCACACAGATAATGAAAGAGATGAAAGATGGCATAGATGTGCACGTCATTCTTTTTTGACATCAGATCTAAGATGGCCGACTGGCGGCATTTTAGTTGTAAAAAAAAATAACCTGGAGTTGAACACGTCCTCCACCATTTCTCGGACATGCATATACCGATGTTGTTCAAACTTGTCACACAGATAATGAAAGAGATGAAAGATGGCATAGACGTGCACGTCATTCTTTTTCGACATCAGATCTAAGATGGCCAACTGGCGGCATTTTAGTTGTACAAAGCCTGATGTTAAACATTTCTTCAACCATTTCTCAGACATGCATTTACGACGTTGTTCAAACTTGGCAAACAGATAATAATAAATGATGGCTTATATACTGTATGTGCGTCGTTTTTTTCGACATCAGATCCAAGATGGCCGACTAGCGGCCATTTTGTTATTTGAATGCGTCCACAATAATTTTTCAACGTGACACTGCCTTTTTGTCGTCATCAAAAATTGCTCCTGTAGACATCAATGCCTGATTGTCACCACATTTTCAACCATTCTCACTCACCAGCTTCATACTTAAATCCCACCTCTTTTCCCCAATCACATCTTCAAGGTGGATGTCGAGGTGCATTCAAGCCAGACAAAAAGCTCATCCACTGATCCTCTATCGGTTGGACGAGCATCTCATGAGCTGGGGTGGATGAGCATGTCATCGGGTTTCCAGCTACATCTGCCGACGTCATGACCTCACAATGTTACTCATTCACTGGAGGACTGAGGAGGACGCACGTGGTCTTAAGTGAGGAGGTGGGCGGAGCTACAACCGCCTCAGATCGGGACACCACCCACAAGGGTGGGAGTTGCCCCGCCTACCATGGGCCTGTCCAATAAGGGACGGCCAGCAGATCGCGCAACGCAACCATCCAATCAGGAGGCGAGTGGCCAGGGAAAAAATCCCTCCCACCTCACGAGAGAAACGAATAACGGTCGGGGCGATGATTCTGGTTGGGTCTGCCTCGCCTGGTGTCATCTGATCCCTCTGGAAGCTTTTTCGGCCTTGATCGCCTGTTGCCTCGTTGTCTCTCGCCTCATCTGCCTTCTTGCTGGCTGGCGTCCGTCGCTATATCCTTCGTCCCTGGTGCTTGGTGCTGCGTTGAGGCGGTGGGTTCGAGTCCCGCCGAGTCAGCTCGACCAGACCGCACGAGGTGGACATGTGCAAGTGCAGACTCTTGCCCTCAGCTTGCCTTCCCTCCCGAGCTGAAGCACCAAATAAAGGCCGCGGCCACCATTTCTTTTGGGTGTGTGCGTGTGTATCTGTGGGCCCAGTCTATAAGTAGCAATTGTTTAAGTGCCTTGTACATTACTTGCATTCCTTCTTGATAGTCGGTTTAACTCTGCTCTTTTTGTGCTCCCCTGCCCCATTATAAATAAACCCCCCAATTGTTCAATGTACCATCTCGTTGTTGTGCTTTCTATTATTGACCCAGCACGGTTCGTGCTTGAGAACCAGTAATAGCCTAGAAAATAGGTTCGCTGCTGATTTCATGTTAGAATGGTGCAACTGGTGTTTTTGAAGAGTCTAGGCATGACCAAGTCTAGTTCCACTTGTTGCCAAGTCTGCATCTGAATATTATGGCCGCCATGGCAGTAATCAAAATGGCCACCATCAGATTTAGTCTTTTTCTTACTGCAAATTGGACTAGCCAGAAATTTGTCATGATTGTGAAATACTATGTAATCTGACACGTGGAACACTATTTTGTGCTTTATTTTTGTACTGGATCACAACTTTTCACATAATTGACAACTTAAAGACGAAATTGAAAATGCACATACGAGCAACAAATGTGAAAAAGAAAATGTTTAGCACTATTGATGGAGATGGGTTTACAGTCAGTCAAAGGTTATTTCAACAGCTGTCAGATCTGGCCAAGATCCAGGCAAGCTCCTGAGTGTTGGCTGCTTTGATTTTCTGTTCAACGGGTGAGTACCATGTATGCTGCAGTGGTTCAGAGAAAACAGGTTCTGGCTTCAAGTTGGTCATATTGGCCTCTTGGATGCTTGTCATTTCAGGAGGGGCACTGAGAACTTTGGAGCGGCCAGGTTTAATCTGAATGTCCATCACTGGCTCTTGTTCTCCCTTGCGTCTGAGGGCCACGCACTGACTTGCATGAAAAGTGCCAGACCCAGTCAGCGTCTCCTCAATTATATCAATGTTGTCATTAGAATATCTCAAATATCCTGTGGTAGTTGGGATGTTGAGAAAGTTCCTTGGGATCATGACATTTCCATTATCTCGGAAGCATTGTATAACATCATTGGCAATTGCTGTGTCAATGCGCCTCACTGTATCGTACCCAACTGTGTGTGCAGCTGCATGAAAAAGATTGACAAGCTCTTTTGAGCGTGTAGCCTGGTGAAGAGCAAGGCCAAGGCCCAGGTGTTTGGGGGTCAGTTTTGCCTCCTGAAGCCACATGAATAATGTCTTGGCAGATGCTCAGAACTTTGTTCTTGGTATCTGTCTCATCCGCTTCTTCATTGTCCATCTTGTCAGTGCTGCCACCACCACAAAGAAGCTTTACAAGCATGTACAGGGTTTCAGGTACAATTCGCTCTGCATTTTCTGTGTTCAGTCCACCGATAATGCTATGCCCTGGAGAGTGTTTTATGTCACTGTAAATCTTTATGCCCACTCTGAAGATCCAGCTAAGGATTTCGTTCTCATGATGAGGCAGACTGCACTGGGCCAATTCATCTTCTTCAGAACTTTCACCTTCTTCAGATAAATCATTCACGGCGGTTCTCATGGCAAACTTTGTCACAGTTGAGGACGCAACTATGAGGGGTTTTGTGACATCCAATGGCTGCACGAATGTCACCTTGTCACTACCAAAGTGAACTTCCACTTTCTGCTTGAAATTGTAGCTTTTGTAGGCTCCAGCCTCAATTCCAAAATCATTCAATAACAGCATCCTGTAGTGTTCCCAGATGTTTTTCAGGGTAAACACATGTCCCTTCTGCAGCTCTTTCTCAAGCTGGTTCATCACATTTCTGAAACAGATGCTTTCAGGGGACTGGTTTTTCTCTCCACTCTCCTTTTTATACTTTCTGCGAAAAGAAACATAACACTTGAGGTGATATTTACCTTCAGCTGCCATCAAGTCTGAAACACCTGCAAACCTGTGACGCATGGTGGGGTCAAATTGGGCCAAACTAAGCATCCTGGATGATGTGTGATCAAATTCAACATTTGTCAGGACACCAGCTTTTCCAGGAATGTCAGTCTGGCAGAAAGCGCATTTTGACCAATCCATAGCGCTGTGCGCGGATCTTAGTGACTTTGGGACATGGTATTTCTCTGAGGAACCTGATGTTGTGGGTATCTCTTCTGCGTAAGTCACAGATTGTGGCTGAATCCTTGACTTCAGTCTGTCTATTTTTTGTGCGTGAGTAAAGTCACTATAGCAGAATTTGTGCCATTGAATCTTTTCGACATGCTCCGGTACAGAATATTTTCTGATTCTTGAGAATGAGTCAACATATTTAGCGTCATTATATTTCTCTCTTTCTTTACAACATTCGGCTACAGTTTTCACACCAACGATTGTAGTCTTTCGAAGTGGCGTTGACTTGCTAGTTTTTGAACTGTCCTGGCAAATAAAGCATTTATTCCAGTCTACATGCTCTTCTTCTTCTCGATCCCTTGAACCCCCTGTGAGAAATCTTGCGGCTTTCATTTTTCAGTTAGTCCTGGGTAACAGAAAAACACACAGTTATGTAGTTTAGGTTCATTTTATAGCAAAGTTGTAAAATTCATTGATTGTGGTTTGTATAATCAGACATTCTAATTCGAGCCTGAACATTTCTTTAAAAATAATATAGTGAAAAACAAGTCATATTATTTTTAGAAAATGGATGGAGCATTGTTTTTTTCTATACTCCCATCAGCTCAGGCATGCTCAAAAACATGGAAATCGACCCTAATTTTGTAATTTCATGTCAATTTGCGGCTGAAATATGACGAAAAGTGTATTTAATGGCGACCATTTTGTAAACTGTCATGGCGGCCATACTATCCATATCCAGAGTTGGCAACAAGTTGATTCACGTTTCTGTGTGTCTGGACAGTCAATTTACACCTGTTGCACTATTCTAACACGGAATCAGCAGGGTCGTACACTATTCTGCATTGGGCCTCCTGACTATAAGCCGATTGGGCTCTAAGTTGTCGTTTGGACCGACGGACTTTGGTAATTGCGTTTGATTACACCGGACCGAGGTCGCAAGAGCGACCCGGTTCGACAGAGTCCGTTGAGGGTGTGACGTCCCCGGTAATTTGACGACATGGGTACTTAGGTATATTGAAATTTGGCTATTCACCCTACCCCGTCAGAGAATTGGCGAGCATGGTCCTTAAGTGACCTTCGGAGTTGTCCGAAGGTTACGACCTACAATTCCGGGTGTTCGGTGGGAGACGGCTCTACTGCTCCATCTGGCGGCTGTTCCTCGCCACCGACCCCCCCCCCCCGGCCCACAACAAAATCACCCCTTTATTTTTACCTGAAATGTGTGGCAGGTCTACAAGAGTTCTCGATGGCTGTTGTGGTTATTGTTGGTGGTCGATTTTTGAAATGTGCACCTATTGGTCAGACCGCTGCCGGGCCCCACCCACATTTGTCGCTTGACTCCACCCACCTTCGTCGCTCGATTCCACCCACCATGGCACCCAGACAAAATAATATGGCCGCCATCTTGGTTTTCTGGTGGGCCTAAGATATCAGGCCTGTAGTCCGCTGCTGATTACAACGGACAACAAAAAAAAAAACTTTCCATCTGTTAGGACGTAAATGTAGGTGTCCTTTATTAATTTGTACAAGCAGATTCCAAATCTGAAGTCAGAATTGACACAGCATGTCAGGATTTTTAGTAAAAGAAGAATTATGTTTTTCAGGCATTGTTTATTAAAATAAATCAAGCACATTTCACAAATGCACAATATACACACATTGTATATAATGTACAGTAACTGTTAACAATAAACTGAAGCACATTGAACATAAACACATTGTATAAACTATAAAGTATACATCAACTGTTTAGAACATTGTATTTCCAATTTTTTCTGGAACTAAAAATCCTTACGTGTTGTGTTAATTCTGATTTTAGATTCGAAATCACCACACTCTAATTACACTGAACAACAAATTTCAAAAAATGTTTTTTACTGGAGATGTGTAAAGTGATTAAGACTAATTTGGGTACGCTGATTTCAAAAATTATAACCGTTTTGCTGTATCACGTCAGGATTTCAATGAAATTTACATATGTCTTTAACATGTCTATTTTGTACAATTGTTGTTAACTTGTGTTATATTTCTTTCTTTCAGATAAAGATGAGTAGGCGTTCCTGTACCAATCATCCTGACAACTTCTGTTATGTCTGTGGTCGGTATACCAAAAAAAGATCAACAGCGAAGTATATCTACAGCAGTGAAAATGAAGGCCGCCTACTTTCACTACTTCGGGTGTAAGGTGGGGGACCAAGAACAGAGCTGGGCACCACACATCTGCTGCACAAGCTGTCACACAACCTTGACTCTGGTTGGTGGGCAAGCGCGCGAGCATGCCATTTGCGGTGCCCATGATATGGCGTGAGCCGCAGAATCATCATGATGATTGTTATTTCTGCTGCACAAGCATCGCCGGCTTCAACAAGAAGAATAAAGGTCACATCAAGTACGCTGACTGCGTCTCTGCTCGTAAACCTGTGCCTCATGATGACGAGAACCCCGTTCCAACACCTCCAGCTGATCAGAACATAGCTGTAAGCAGTGGTGAAGAGGATGGTGATGATGAACCTTTTGAACCCGACACTCGAGAATCACACCTTCTGAACCAGGGAGACTTAAATGATCTTGTAAGAGATCTCTCGCTGTCAAAGGCGAAGGCAGAGCTGCTTGGATCAAGGCTGCAGCAGTGGAATCTACTTGAACCTAACACCAAGATATCCTTGTTCAGAGCACGTCACAGAGACATGGCTGAGTTCTTTGAGATGGAAGACACGATGACATTCTGCAGTGACATCAACGGTCTGTTGAAAGAACTTGGGTGTGATCACGATCCTGCAGACTGGCGCCTCTTCATCGACTCGGGGAAGAACAGCTTGAAGGCTGTTTTGCTCCACAATGGCAACGAGAAACCATCAGTCCCACTGGCTCACGCGTTCGGCATGACAGAGACCTATGAGACTATGCGGCAGCTGCTTGATTCCATCAAGTACAATGACTTCAACTGGCACATCTGCGGAGACTTGAAAGTGGTGGCGCTGTTGTTAGGGCTGCAGTCAGGCTACACGAAATACATGTGCTTCCTTTGTCTCTGGGATAGCAGAGACGACAAGAATCACTGGACGAAGAAAGATTGGGAAGAGCGAAAAGAGCATGTACCTGGTCGACACAACGTGAAGCATGTCGCCCTTGTCGACCCAGCCAAGGTTTTCCTTCCACCACTCCACATAAAGCTCGGCTTGATGAAAAGTTTTGTACGGGCAATGGATCTGAATGGGCGTGGGTTTTTATACCTCAAGGAAAAGTTTGGCAACACCTTGTCGGAGGCCAAGATCAAGGCTGGTGTCTTTGTTGGACCGCAAATCCGACAGATTATGAAGGACGAAACTTTTCTGACAACTCTAAACCCCAAAGAGCTGGCAGCGTGGAGGAGCTTCAAAGCTGTGACGGACAACTTCTTGGGGAACGAGCGCGTGGACAACTATGAAGAAATAGTGCAGCAGCTGCTGGAGTCCTTCAGGAAACTTGGCTCCAGGATGTCCCTGAAAATCCATTTCCTACACCAGCACCTGAACTTCTTCCCTGACAACTTGGGAGCAGTCTCGGACGAGCACGGCGAGCGATTCCACCAAGAGATTTCACTCATGGAGACGCGTTACCAAGGGCGGCACAACCCGAACATGATGGGCGATTTCTGCTGGTTCCTGCATCGTGAAACTGACACAGAGCAGCACAAACGCAAAGCCAAATGCCTAAAGCATTTTTAATTACATTCTAGTGGAGTTTTTCTGTAATTTCTATAATTTTGAAGCATTCATGATGAAATAAATGAATAAATGAATTTTTGTAAATGTCATTGAAATCCTGACTTCTAGGCAATGGGAATATTTCTGTTCCTGAAAATCCTGACGTGATACAGCAAAACGGTTATGATTTTTGAAATCAGCGTACCCAAATTAGTCTAAATCACTTTACACATCTCCAGTAAAAAATTTTTGTTGTTCAGTGTTAGTCGAAGACATACTTTTACCGCAGTAGCAAATTTGTGGTTGTCCAGTGTTATACACCATCTGTGTTTGTGACGTCAGATTTCTGTTGGCTCTGTTTGGGTTGAGTGTTACGATGAAGGACCCCGAAAAATTGTAAATTGGGAGAAATTGGTAGCGTGTGGTACTGTATTGCAAATATACACCGCTTGAGAAGTAAACCTTCAGCGTTACTACTCCTAAAATGTCAACAGTATATCGAATGTTAGCATTTGGAAGTCAATTGAAGAGTGGTGAGGAAAAAAATTACAGTGGACCTCACAAGGAGAAATCATGGAGCTGAAAGTGAAGTTGCCAATTTTTCAAAAGAGAGTTGTCAACCATAAATGTACATTAAAACGGATTGGCAATATTTTTAGACCTGGCAATATTTTTCTGCAAAAAAAAATTTTTTGGAGAAAGTTTACACGTATTTTTGGCTAATTTTACACACTCGAAACACCCATGCTCCCTCTGGAGACATAATGTTGCGGGGCCAGACGTCGGCTGCGAGCACGACCGCTAGATGGAGCTGTGGAGTCGGCTCCACCGACCACCCGGAATGTATAGGTCGTCACCCCGGATAACTCCGGAGCCGATGGGTCCTCTATCGGACCGAAGTTCGCCAATGAGGTCGACCACGTGGGGTAGGGTCGATTGCCAATTTCAATTTACCTAAATACCCACGTGGTCCAACTACAGGGGAAATTCACCCTCAGCTTTGTCCGAATCGAGTCGCGATTGCCGACTCGGATCCGGCGTAACCGAGCGGAATTACCAAAGTCGAGCCGGACCAAATGACAATTTACCGGCCCGAACGGCCGTACTAATTCTCAAACACGTCATGTCAAACCAACGGAGGAAAGGACACGAACGAGCTGATACATTGAACAAATGGGGTTTATTTATACAACAATAATTGGGGAACGAGGGAAGCACGTAAGAAGCAGAGTTAAATCTCCTAATTAATATTAATAAATGCACGGAAATACAGGCAAAAAGCACTTACACAGTTCACTACTAAAGGGGCTACGTCAGGCAAATGCTGGCTAAATCATCAAGGTGTGACAGGGCCTTTAGCAGACGGGCCCACGGACACACACACCCAAATAATCGGACCAAATGGTCTTTATTCGGACCTCCAGCCCCGGAGGACAGTCGGGCTGAAGACCAGGGTCTGTCTTAGACCTTTCCACCTGGTGTGGTCTTCGAGCTGACCCGATCCGCGGAGGAGGAGTAGGAGAACGACGGCCAAGACGATCACCAAAAACTACCTCTCCACGACGACCAACCAGACGACCACCAAGGCCACGATGACGACTAAGACAAGAGTGCTCCCTGTCCGAATGCCCGCGCCCTTATTTGCCCTGTCTCCATGGGGGGGGGGGGACATCTCCACCCTCCCCGCTCTCCCTCAAGCATGAGTCACATTTGCTCTACGGCTAGGATACTGCGGCCCTACCCCCCCCCCCGAATTGACAAACGTGCGGCGGCCGCAGAGTTTCTGAGGTGGCCTCAGGGTGGCCCTACGCCGAATGGCTATCTTTTACAGGCCGTAGGGGTCTCCATGGAATTAAAGCGCGGAGTTATAACTTTTTTCATTTCTAGGTTGGCCGCAGCAATTCGACAAGCCGTAGCCATGATGCAGATGTGTTCCACGTCGACCATACGTAGGGCGTACAGTGGGCTTGCGTTATTTGTGCGGCTGCCGTAGACTCTTATGAATGAAAAATGAATTTTGCCAACCCCCCAAAAATTACGCGGCGGCCGCACTATTTCCACGGTCGCCGGAGGGTAGTCCTAAGGCGTCACTGTGTTCAACGTATGGTGGCCTTGCGGTCTGTGTGACGACCTGCCGGGACGCAGGGTCGACGCACGGTTCCCCTACGCCCGCCGTGCGTCCTACGTACGGCCTCCGTGGCAGTCTGCGTCGACCGTGCGTTACCGCTAGAGATCGGAGTATAGGTGTTTGCCACCAGTGTTGGGCACAAAAGCGATAATCCGATAACAAATAATTATCGAAGTTTACTTTTTTTTTAATCGGACTATTATCGGACGTTAACTTCCATTTACCGTTATCGGACCAGTTAACTTCCGATAACTCGATTTTTTAGTCCCATCATGTCCGTTAATTTTTTGTCCGATAACATTTTTATTGTTTCCGGGTCGCATTTCGCCGAACTAATTAATTATATTATTAATGAGGAGAAAAATGTACATGATTATAGATTACCTGTTTTACAAGAAAATGCTGAATCAGGCTGCCGCGTGAAGAAAAATGGAAGAAGAAGAAGATGATGAAGAGGATGAAGAGGATGAAGAGGATGAAGAGGATGAAGAGGATGAAGAGGATGAAGAGGATGAAGAGGATGAAGAGGATGAAGAGGATGAAGAGGATGAAGAGGATGAAGAGGATGAAGAGGATGAAGAGGATGAAGAGGATGAAGAGGAAGAAGAAGATGAAGAAGAAGAAGAGGATGAAGAAGAAGAAGAAGAGGATGAAGAAGAAGAGGATGAAGAAGAAGAAGAGGATGAAGAAGAAGAAGAGGATGAAGAAGAAGAAGAGGATGAAGAAGAAGAAGAGGATGAAGAAGAAGAAGAAGAAGAAGAGGATGAAGAAGAAGAAGAAGAAGAAGAGGATGAAGAAGAAGAAGAAGAAGAAGAGGATGAAGAAGAAGAAGAAGAGGATGAAGAAGAAGAAGAAGAAGAAGAAGAAGAAGAAGAAGAAGAAGAGGATGAAGAAGAAGAAGAAGAAGAAGAAGAAGAGGATGAAGAAGAAGAAGAGGATGAAGAAGAAGAAGAAGAAGAGGATGAAGAAGAAGAAGATGAAGAAGAAGAAGAAGAAGAGGATGAAGAAGAGGATGAAGAAGAAGAAGAAGAGGATGAAGAGGATGAAGAGGATGAAGAAGAAGAAGAAGAAGAAGAAGAAGAAGAAGAAGAAGAAGCCTTACAATGGCGACCTCCTCAGCCATGCGGCTGCTGGACTGCAGGTACTGGGTTCGGTCAAGGTTGGGAAACCCGAAAAATAAAAACATATGTGACTGCTACATTGTGTGACCGTGGAAATACTGCGGCCGCCCTATAATTGCTAGTGGCCGTAGATTTTTTTAGACCCTACGGCCGCCGAGCCAAATGTGCCTGAAGCATCACTGGACCGTCTGGGCTCGCAGAATCACCTGAGGCCCTCTCATTCGCCAAAATGGGCGGCTTACTCGTCGATTGGCCCGGTGCGAACACTCCATCTGGCTAAGACGGAGTCTCGAGCTGAGGTGATGCGGCTCCTGGTTGGCCAAGGGGCACACCCCTCCCATTCTGGGCGGAGTCTCGAGTTGAGGTGATGCGGCTCCTGGTTGTCCAAGGGGCACACCCCTCCCATTCTGGGCGGAGTCTCGAGTTGAGGTGATGCGGCTCCTGGTTGTCCAAGGGGCACACCCCTCCCATTCTGGGCGGAGTCTCGAGTTGAGGTGATGCGGCTCCTGGTTGTCCAAGGGGCACACCCCTCCCATCCTGGGCGGAGTCTCGAGCTGGAGTTGATGAAAATCTCCGCCCACATTCGTGGTTGAGTGCAACAAGACAATGGTGCCGGTCAGAGCGAGGGCCACGTGTAAAAATAAAAGAAAAACCCTATCAAAGTAACTCACAGCGCATTTACATTTAATCACCCTCAGACAAGGGAGGGGACCCTAACTGGCAACATGTACTTACCGATATAACTGAGCTATAGGACCTGAATGTTGTCTGCGATAGGTTTCCAAATCCACAACAATAATACCCCTTTCCTTTACTGCTCCCCCTCCTGCCCCTTCCCATACCTCAGAGCAGGGGAAATTTTTGAAACTCATGACCTGACCCTAGGTATCCCCACCATGTTTGCAACATTTGGTGAAGTTTAGTCAAGCCACTTTTGATATAACTAGACTCACCTTGCTGGGAGCAGAGCCACCCTCGCAGCGTGGGGTATTTCGGGTAATTATGTTGACCACAGTGTGGTCATTCTTATTTATTAAAGGTTCCAATTTTATTTTATATTTTTCTTAAAAGTTATTAATGAGGAAGATGGGGTTTATATTGACAACATTCAATACGGGATATATTTTGAGTGTTTCCAGAAGTTTAGAATCAAAATCCCGAATACCGACGTCTTTGATCAGATTTCAACGGACAACTTTTGGGACACCTCAATTCCGTCTCAGGTTATTAGAGGGCTGGCAAGAAAGCTGAAACGTATGAGCACTTACGTCAGTTGTCCAGCATGTGTTTGAATATTTTCCCAGCTATAAGCTATCATCCAGGTGTCTTGCAGGTAGGTAGGGCGAAGCATAGATGTGTGTGCTGTGCTGTTCCTTGGATGGACGTTAAACTGGGCGTCCAATCTGACAGCATTAGTTAGTGGACAATAAAGATCCTTCATGAAAAGTTGCTGAGTTATCGCCGGCATCCTGATCAAATTCCAGCCCGAACCTACAAGAGGGCACTGCATCAGCAAATTATGAAATAAATGTTACTTCAAATTATATATATATATATATATATATATATATATATATATATATATATATATATATATATATATATATATATATATATATATATATATATCTTCTTCTTCTTTCGGTTGCTCCCGTTAGGGGTCGCCACAGCGGATCATCCGTATGATGCGCATAGTGATTTGGCACGTTTTACGCCGGATGCCCTTCCTGACGCAACCCTGGTCACCTCTTACGACACAGGGATTATATATATATATATATATATATATATATATATATATATATATATATATATATATATATAAAAAAAACTTCGAAACAAGAGATTGCATATCCACACATATAAAGTTCAGATAGTTCAACCTTTAGAACCAAGTACTTCATGAGAAGATGGATTGGACGTGGTGATGTTAGCCTCCACAATGGGCTGTTGGCCTCCTTCATGACCTGGCCTCCACGGTCTCCCAATGTGATGCCCTTTAACTTATTGTGGGGGTATGTCAAGGATAATTTTCCAAACCTCTCTTTCTGACATTAAAACACTCCATGCAAGGATAACCAATTGTATCAGCAGTGTGATGAGGGATATGTTGGGAAACACGTGGCAAGTTGGAGGTGATGAAACATGGGTCGGTTGGAATGGAAAGTGGGTTTTCTATTTTTTTCACAAAAAAACCCCGCTATTCGAGATATCAGTAACACAAAATACACCAGAATATTGACACAGCCGTTTGACGAGTAATGACAAAGAGGTTCCATTCCAAGTAAGAACTTCAAACTCGTTTTGTTTGTGTTGGAGTGTTGCCTTGTTTATCATGACCAATTGATGATAAATGTTAGATGATAATCTTGGCAATAAATAAAATTAAGAAATGTTCTTTCATTTGCATCAAACCACATAATTGTATCCCATTCCCATGTCATTCTTTCTTTTTTATTACAGTTTGAATTTGGAATAGTAATTTGTGGACACCGATGCGTATATTAAAGAAAACTATCCGAATCGAATCCTACCATTCAAAATGCTCGAAAGCACAGATAAATATCACAGAAAGAAGTCGAAGAGCAAATTGGAAAGTATATACTGCACCACTTGACGCAAGGTAAGGACAACATGGTAGATGTGAGGAAGTGAAATCACTGCATGGAATCCTGGAGGATGGCGAAATGACTTTCGGTTGGGTAAAGCTCATATAATACAGCCAAGAGATGAAAGTGGTACCTTGAATAACAGCTAGAGGTCGCTACAGGTCTGTCAATCTCTGTGTGAATCCTTGCGAGTGGAACAGAAGCGAAACATTGTGTTTTTGAAATTGTTCGTAATTTCAGTCTGATACGGGTGTTGACCATACTAAAACGGGTTCGTGGGTTTTCAGCAACAACAAGTCAAACCTGTATATCGTGGGTCACTTGTCAGCCCAGGGATTGAAGTGGATTATCGCTTCGATGTGTTTATGAATGCACTGAAGAACAAGAAACTTTATGAATTATGTGACAAAATGCAAAAAAAAACCACGTCATTGTACCTCTTTTGGTTTGATTGTCATAAAATTTTAAAACCGGAACAACACTTTGTGGACAGCCTGGACTTCGTTCCCAAGCCAAAAATTATCTTCATATAATCCATGGTCAGTTCACCATGTTGAATGTTTTTAATAAATCAATAAGTTGTAAAACTAATTTTACTCTTCTTTGCTTCAAGCTAAAGGTCTATAAACAACTCAAGACATTCGTTGTTGAACCACCCACTTTTGAGTGGCAAATAACATTTAAACACGACAAACATGCACGGTATCAAATATTTACCAAGTACATCCCATTGTTTGATAAAATCCTCTGCAATTTACTCTTGAGCGTGCTGACGTTTTATTAAATCAAGTGAAAACTGAAAAACACCAACCATTCCTCGTGTCATTGATGTCTCAAAACTAAACATAGAGGTCAAGAACACTAATGACTGAATGCCAATATGTTCTGAAAAATATATAACAGCAATAAACCTTTCGGATGTTATTACGAAAACGATCATCAAAAGAGAAGCAGTTACAAGCTTACATGAAGTAATGTTCAGTTTTCAGTCTTTGTGACATCTGGAAAACAATGGCCTGTGGCTAAGCAAGCAACCTTTACAAACATCTCCTAAATATGTCAAAACTCAACATGTAGGCTCTTTAAACATGTGCAAGAACAATGGCACGGTGGCCGTTTTGGAGGAGAGAGTTTGGAAGGGGTGGTGGGGGTGTGGGGAGAGTTCTTTTCCCACAGTGCTTTCCATCACCTAGTGGCCATACCTGCAAAATAAATTTAAAAAAAAACATCAGAACAAACACCAATTGTTGTAAAACAACCAACCCGATGATCACTCCTCTACTTCCATCATGAAAAATCCCTTGCCCCTCGACTAACCCCCCTTCTCCCCCACATCAGCATCGGTTAGTTTTGGTGAGCTTGATGGGTACACTAGCAAAACAGATGGGAACAAAATTACGAGAGGATTTCAAAATGCAGAATCTTCACTGGAGTATATAAGATTGCAGTAGATCTTATATATTATGAACTTTCTATATTAAGGTAGATCTGCATGCACACACACAATCACTGACCGACACACTGACCGATTGCAACAGCTTCTCCCGTCCCTTCGGAAACGGCGAGGCAGATTACGTTGCAAGGTTATACAACGGAGACAAACTGACAAATCAAGAGAAATAAATTACACTTTCAAAGCCATTTACACTGTTCTCGAATAACGGTAACACAGCAGCTTACTTCTGAAACTCCCACTCGCGGTTGTCGAGAGGGCAAACCTGTCGCGTTTTAAGCCAACGGGAAATGCAGTGGAAGTGAAAGGCATGCTGGACACACAGGAGGAAGAAGGAACAAAATTAGAGATGATAATCACCAAAATTCCAAATGAAAGCAAATACATTCAAAATTTCCTGAGAAATCAGTGGATTGGCACAAAAATTGCCAGTTCAAGACCTGTTCTTCTTCTTATTCTTCACTTATCTCTCCTGAAAATTGCTCTTCAGGTGCTTCCCCAATGTTTTGCGAGTTTTCACCTCATTACAAGCCATGTAATTAACGGACGTTTCCGCTCTTCCACGAACCTCAATATAAACATGACTGTTGCTGCTGCTGTTGTGTTACTTCTCAGTCTCCTCATTTGCATAATTTACTCTACATATACCCAAGATTAGGAACAACTTCCCCTCGTGCATAAAAATAAAAACCAACGACGTGAGAGTGTGTAAAAAAAAAAAAATCTTAACCCATGAGGTCAGTACAAGTTTACTTGTCCTCTTGCAATGTGGTTATTAAAAGATAAAATGTAATAAACTGGCGAAAGACTTGCAACAGCATGAACATAAACTTAAAAGGGAATGTTGGCTCGCATTTCGTGAAGGCACGACCAATACAATTTACTGCTGACCAGCAGGTGAAACGGGCCTCGGGGCACGGCTATGGCAGTCAGCAAGGATCAAGTTATGGTGTGCCGCCACATTAAATTGCACTCGTGGCTTAGGAATGTGTGGTTGGTTTATGTTCTGTCGTAATGGAACGCTACTTGTTGGTGTGCAAGAATGCAAGGTTGGAGGCAAATACAGTTGTGTTGTTACTACTACTACTACTACTACTACTACACCCCAATTATTCCCACCTTGTGGGCTCAGCCAGGGGGAACGACTATTCCAGCACAAATCTTTCTGTACCGGCTGGCCTGCCCTGGTGTTCGACTCTGGTAAGAATTTGAAATTAATTCAGGATGCTGGCGATAACTCGCCTACTCTTTGCGGAAGACACTGTGAGATATTTAACGTCTACCAAGGACCAATGCTGATTGACGGGTCCAGCTTAACGTCCCTCTGATGGAGGGCACACACAATGCCTCAAAATACCAGGACATTTTATAGCTGGGTCAGGATTCAAATACAAGATAAACAGCTCAATCGTGAGTGTGAGTATCTCTCAACTATCCTGCTAGCCCTTTCATTCACGAGTCTTGAAAGTATTTCCTTGAAAGTATAGAGCTACGCACAGTCTCCAAGGCCTTTGTCAGTAGCTAAACGGAACACTGCTCTCCCCTAAGAGTTGGTGCCCCAGATTCACATCTGTCTCTCGTGCATTCTGTAGCATATAAAGCTCTCAAAGTTATTGGAATCTCCCGTGATAAGGCTAAAGTAAAAGGTCTGTTGCTCTCAGATTGCAGGCACATTGGTGGTCTCTGTTTTCTACCATATATTCTCCAGCATTGCTCCCTTTGCTCTTTCAGTCATCCAACCCTCCCCAACAACTCCAGGATGCATGCCTTCTTCCAGCAAACATCTGGTTAAAATTCAAAAATCCAGGCAAACTGCACACCTCAGCTCTTTTGTTCCTCAATTCTTCCATTTTTTTTTTTTTTTTGTTTGTTTTCCTTGTCAAGGCTCGTGTGAGAGATAACACAACGCACAGCAAGGGGGGCATGAGACAAGAGGGGAGGGAGTGGGAAGGACAAAACAGTGGGGAACAGAGACATTAGGAGATCTGTGGAAGGGAGAGGGATGGGACTGTGAACATGGGGAATAGAAGATGGACATTACAGGGACTTTCAGGAAGGAAAGCAGGGAATTTGAAGGAGGTGGGCTTGGGTGGAATATCGGGGGTAGAAAAGATCGAGGATTTGGATGGGGGATGATAACAGGTGGTGGTGAACAGCTGTTTTGAAGGCCTGGAGGGAAGAATGGGAATGAATCGAGTGAGGGAGTTCATTCCAAAGGCAGGAAAAAAGAGGAATGGAAGAGTGAAGGTGAGCAGTGATTCTTGATTTTGGTAGTTTTACCAGAAGGGGGTTGTTGGCGGACCTTGAGTGCCCTGTGGAAATGTGGTGGGGACAAATCGCAGAAAGAGCAGGGGGGGGGCGAGGCTGGAGAGGAGACGGTAGAAGACAGAAAAACCACCGACCAACCTGCGGTGATTGAGTGAGAGGCCCAAAGACTCAGCCTCATTGTGGGAGATGCCAATGATCCGAAATGCCTTGGTTTCTACAGCGTGAAGCCGAGAAAGGTGGGAGGCAGGAGCAGCAGCCCAGAGGGGAGAGCAGTACTCCATCAGGCTGCGGACAAAAGCTTTGTAAGTGGTCAGGAGCTCAGGTGGGCCGAGGAAGGACTTTGCACGATGGAGGATTCCCAGTCGGCGACTGGCTTTGGAGGCGAGGTTTGAAATGTGGCTTTCCCAGGAAAGGTCATGGCAGATAGTGAGACCCAGAAGCTTGAAAGAAAAGACTTCTTCCAGAGGATTGTTGAGAAAGTGGATGGGGGGGGTCTAAACGGTCCTTTCGAAGAGACATAGTTTGAGTGTGAGATTTGTCCGCATTGAAAGACATGTTCCACGTGTTGGACCAGTTTGTGATTTTATCCAGATCTGCAGTGAGCGAAGAAGCTGCTGCTTGCCGGTCTGAGGGATGACTGATGGTACGGCAGAGGGTGGAGTCATCAGCAAAGAGATAGAGGATTTTCCAGAGAGTCGGAGAGATCATTGATGATCCATCTCTGGAAAAGCCTTGAAGATGCTGTTCTGTCTCACTCTTCCCCCTGAAATCTCCCACGATAAAACTGAGTCGATGGGCTATCACTTTGACATCACAGGCAGGTTGGTGGTCTCTATCTTCTACCGCCTCCTTTCTGGTCTTCCAACCACTGCTCTCGTCGGGCGTTGTTCCCCAGGTTTCTACAGGACGCACACGGTCAACCAGCAACCCCCTTCAAATAAAACTCTCAGTCCAGAATGTGAAAGGACAAAATCAATCAGCAGAGAGGAGGGGAAACATCACCAGCAGCAGGGATGAGGGACAACAGAGGGAGACTTGAGAAATAAGGGTGGTGAACATAGCTCACCACTCGTCTGTTCTGCTTTTCACGCCTGTGGAACCAACTTCTCCATTCTCTTCAATCTCATTCTTCCCTCAGGATCTTCAAGACAGCTGTTCACCAGCATCTGATTGTTCCCATCCAAAACAATCAACTTTTCTATCACCGTTAAAACCTCCTCAATCCTGTCTCTTCAAATTTCCAGTTTTTCCTTCCTGAGAGTTTGCTTCTGTATCCATCTTGTCCACCCTGTTTGTTCTCCCCTCACCCTCATTCTTCCCCACATCCCATATTTCTCAAGTCTCCCTCTATGCTGTCCCTCATCCCTGTTGCTGGTGATGTGTTTCCCCTCCTCTCTTTCTGCCAATTTAATTTGTTCTTTTACATCCTCATCCATTCTATGTTCTTGCTCCTCCAGAAGCCTCAACTTTGAATAAGAAAGAAGAAAAGGCATCAAGCATACAGGGTGTGATCATCTGCCATCCCAGTTTTAACCCATGGTCTTTTTCTGGCAAAAGTCTTTCACGAAACACCTGACCAAGCCGAACCATCGACTGAAGATGACAGAAATTTGTAATTTGTTCGTAGTGCCAACGATAGCTCGCTTACTCATCCTGAAGGAAACCGTGGGATCGTTAACGTTGACCAACTAATGCCAGCAGATGGTACACCAATTTTAACGTCCATCTGAGGGATGGCACATGCATGGATGCCTCTCCCTACCTGTGAAACACCAGGATGGCAGTTTATAGCTGGGCTGTGAAGCAAACCCAAGCAAGGCAGCTCAAATGAGTGTGCACATCTCTAAGTTATCCTACCAATCCCATATTGCACGTTTATTGTGACTTATTACACAAATGTCTTTGCAATTCATGCAAAAAGTACACTGAGGTTTCCTGATGTCATTGTCTAAAAAGTGATACATGTATGAATTACCACCATTAACTGGAGAAAATTATTTTTTAAACAATTAAAATCAGATAATGATAATGATAATAGTTTACATAGTTAAACACAAGTAAATGAACACATGTGCACGTACATACAAGTGTATGACCAGTTTGGCTTGGTACCGCAAGGAATTATGCCACCAGTTACAGAGAATACAATGAAAAGTGTGCACAAACCCAAACAAAAATAAACTTTCCTTCTTGTGAATATTTATATGGATATATAAAAAAGGGAAGAGCAAAACTGACATTGCATACACCCCAGGCCACGGTGCACTCTTCTGAGGTTGCTGATGCTTGGTTCGCCTGGCATTCAATACCTGCCGCAAAATAGAGCAAGGAATGTCAGGTAGCACTGCCAGAGCGATTCAACATTGAATGCCATTGAAAGGAGTCAATGATATAATTCTGATACCCATTGTCAGAAGAACAAGCAGAATCTTTCAAAAAGTACAGCATTTACTGCCAATGACCTGATTTTCATGAACACTTAAGGCAACAGACTCGCTGGGGTAATAGTTAGAGTAGCCACTAAGTCTGGGATGTCGGCGGTTCAAATCCTGACCGAGTCATACCAAAGACTTCAAAAATGGTACGTGCTACGTTCTTGCTTGATGCTCAGAATTTTGCAAAGGATAGAGCACAACCAAAACAAACTAACAAAAACCCCCATGTGTTGGCAACCATTGTGGAGGCAAGGTGAGCCAAATGATCTCCCTCCTTTGTTGAAATTTCTTGTCAGGGAACTCATGTCTATGTATATAAAGAGAGTCTGTTTGTTTGTTCCTAATAGGTTTCCAAACCCCTGGGCCAATTTTCCCCAAATTTGCTGGAGTGTATCATTTCCACAAGTGGAATGTCAACCTCCAAATAAAAACTTTCAATTATTAATCAAATTGATGTAAAAAAAAAAAACAACAACAAATAATGACGCCTTCAGGATAGATAGCATCATCTTCCGGCCAAACAAATGTGCGCAGTCCAAGCTCCGCCCCTCTCCCAGTCAAGATAGTGACACGCCACCACAGGATGAATATACCAATTTGGTCGAGGCCGTTTATTCCTGCTACGTGAAACATCCTGCAACCCATGCCTGTAGATAACAGACTTTTTGGAATGCCAGCCACATTTTCCAATCAATTTTGGATATGTAACTTTGTCAAAACATTCCCCATGGGTAGGTGCTCCTATGTTGAAAGCTTGGTGTCAATCGCTCAAGTGGTTGCAGAGAAAACGAATTTTAAAATTACCCCCCTGTGGGGGTGACGGTCATCTCTATAAGGTTTTTACTATCATAATCGATGAACCGTTGCCAGATACCTCCTAAAATGACAGACGACATAGGTTATGAAAATGGCGACTTTCACAACTTTCGTGATCTCGTGACCTTGACCTTGAATCCGGGAAAAAAATATGTCGTTGGGTATCACTCATCGACCTCGACCCACATACCAAATTTCATCAAGATCGGAAGTAAAAAGTTTTCTTTGTACCGGGAGGTGTTTTTGACCATCTTCCAGGTTACGTGGCGGTCAAACGGGACGGAAATTCAAAAATCTGTCCGGGTAGATACAAGATAATATTTTTTACTATCATAATCAATAAACACTTGCCGAATATCTTGTAGAATGGCAGACTAGATAGGTTTTGAAAATGGCGATTTTTATAACTTATGTGACCTTGACCCTGACCTTGAACCCGGACAAAAGTTATATCGTTGTGCAACACTCATCGACCTCTACCCACATACTAAGTTTCATCAAGATCGGAAAGAAAAATTGTTGACGGACGGACTGACGGACGGATGGACATTCTGTCCGGCTATATTCGGTCATCTCGGTAGAGAGGACCTAAAAACGAATAAAAGGTGAAAAAGTGATGGCGGAAGAAAACGAAAAGTGAGGGCCTCGGCCAACATGGTCAAGGATGGTGGTAAATGCCTATTATGAGTACTAACGACGAAATAACCTGATATTGATTGGGTGACCCAACTTATTATTAGTGAACGGGGATCTGTGAACTATTATTAGTGAACGGGATTAGCAAATGCAAAGTGAAAAAGGAAGGAAGAAAAGTTAACACGCACAGAGATCCATGATGTGGTTGCGGCAAATAGCGCAGTTGTCCACAACGATGTCCCAGGCCCACAGAGCCACAGCATTCCACTGCAGGGAGTGTGACAACAAGAAAAATCAATGAGTAAATCCACAACACACTCCACATTCATCTTTCCTTTGCAGCAATTCCATAAGTTTGATTTTATTTCATGAAACACAAGCAATCGTCAAGTGAAATATTGAAATACCTACATATTCGATTTTTAAAACCAGCAGATATAGCCATCAAGAACGGGTAATGGGATGGTATGGAACTTCGTAGGATGGGAGGACCAAGGAACAACAACAATCCCGTGACAATGTGCTTGAAGTGCTGCCCACCACAATGCCATGATCTCGTTCGGTCTGGCTAACGCTTTGAGAAAAGTTTACTTTCGACTGGATTGAATGAAAAATTTCAGTAAATGGTGAATTTCGATCCCGGAAGCAGAGTTGAAAGACTGTTAATTATGCCAACGAAGTTTGGTAATTATGAGCGAAGAATGAGAGGAGAGATAGGAAACGGGACAGACAGACAGACAGCATCCATTTCTTTATATAGGATAAAGATGCTTTCCACAGACAGACAAGTTAGTGTGCAAGTACCAGAACCTCGCCTGAAAAACCACATGGGAATAACACATGCACTTCAGTTTACATGACCTTGTATTGTGATGTGGTTTTAAATTAACAATCAATGCATGTTACCACAACATTATATTTTATATAGCTTGGTGAAGTATCTTGGGCTCGATGAGCAATTCAAAAACAAAAGTGTTGACCAGGAAAGCAGTGCGATTGAGACATCATCAATGCCAAGCATCTATTTGTATACGTGAGCACGTGTACAGCGTGCATACTCAGTTGTGATCAGGATGTCTCTTCACCAGGAATCGAAAATTAAAGAGCCTGTTGGTTAAGTGAAGTGAGGTTTATGCTCATTTAGGAGGTTGGGGTAGCAGGGTAGAACAAGAAAGAGAGCAGAGATTGCAGACTCTCACCAGGACTTATTTTGCGTCGTTTGTGTACTAGTGTGTTACGTCATTAATAAGATATAATTAGAACTGCCACTTTAGAAACAGTTGGCAGTGATGACCGGGTACCAAGATGTCCCCCTTCGATGCAACCCCGCCTTGATCGGACACCTGGCCATGACCCATGACGTTTTTTTATTATTCAATTGAATTCAGAATGGGATTAAAATTAATTCAATTCAAATCAAATAGAAGACCAAATAGGAACAGTCCTGCATTGGAGTCATCAGTAGGAACCCAAACAAGCAAAGAGCAAACATGTAGTCATCAGGAGGAACTTGGAAAGGATTAGCATTTCAGCTGCTACTCCTCCACCATTAAACCCATCCAGGCACAGCCAAGTGAGCCTTATTAGAATTTTTTTTTTTTTATCATTCTGGCTGCCAGATCATGTGTCCAATCAAGTTGAAATTTAAAACATGTATTCCCCATCACTACTAGGTCACAATTGTGAAGTTTTACGTCGATTGATTAAGCAGTTCCAGAGAAAACATAATTTACTATTTCTCCTTAAATCCAATATGGCTGCCAAACCATGCGACTTCTCAATTATTCCTTAACAACCTTGTACACACATGCCTTGGGGAACATTTGTGTGAAGTTTCCCCTCGATCTGTCCAGCCATTCTGGAGAAGATTTCTATATGTGTTAGGGTAAATCCAATACGGCTGCCAAACCATGTGACCAATGACGTCCATCATATGTATGAACCTTGTTTTTGATGTGAACAAGATTTTTGAAGGTTTTATTAAAAAAAAAAAAAAACAATATGGCTGCCGAAACACGTGACTGATATCATTAAATAAAAAGTTTTGTGGACCATTTTATCTCTCGATGACCCTCAAAATTTTCAAGCTGATCGGATGTAGTGTTCTACAAATGCAATTATGTCGTAACGAAGGCACATATGACGTCATAAAAAAATCCCTCATTCCCCATGAGGAGTACTTGCTATGTGCCAAGTTGCAATTTTGTCCTTGGTGTGGTTTCAGAGATACAGAGGTTCAAAGTTTTTCTGTTTTCCAACATGACTGCCACACCACATGATCTATGACATCATAATGATCATTAAAACATTCCACACGAGTAGTCACACCAATGGTGAAAATTTTGTCTCAATCCGACAAGCAGTTGCGGAGAAAAACAGGAAAGTTCTGTGCGGACTAACAAAGAAACAGAGACAGACAGACAGACAAACAAGAAGACGTCGTGCAGATGCAAGATCCAAAAACCAAATTTGACCTCAAAAATAAATGGTGGTTGAATTTAACGACTAAATATGCAACTCTTCTTCAAATTTCTTGTGAATCGGATGAAAATTGAGAATTCCAGCTGATGATGACCTTTTGGTCGATGCTGATCTCAATAATAATTGGAGGTTGAATTCAGTGACCTGATATGAAAATCCTCTTCAAATTTCAAGTCGATGGGATGAAAATTGAGGAATTTAGAAATACACCTGAGTTGTTGACGTTTTGATCTCGAAAACAATAAACTTCTTCCTTGTGACAAACTCTACCATGTGTGAAGTTTCGTGAAGATCGGTATAAAATTGTGACCTGTAGGCGATAGACAGCGAAACAGACAGACAGATGGAGAAAAAAAAAATCGACTGACCAATATACAGTACTTGAAAAAGATTTGATTTTGCAAGTAACAAACAAACAGAACAAAATGCAATACCCTCTCCTTCGGCGAGGGTAGAAAAGGAAACGCCAGGTGCCGTGCGGGGTGGAAAAGGGGATGCCAGGTGCCGTGCGGGGTGGAAAAGGGGATGCCAGGTGCCATGCGGGGTGGAAAAGGGGATGCCAGGTGCCATGCGGGGTGGAAAAGCAAACGCCAGGTGTCGTGCGGGGTGGAAAAGGGGATGCCAGGTGCCATGCGGGGTGGAAAAGGGGATGCCAGGTGCCATGCGGGGTGGAAAAGGGGATGCCAGGTGCCATGCGGGGTGGAAAAGCAAACGCCAGGTGTCGTGCGGGGTGGAAAAGGGGATGCCAGGTGCCGTGCGGGGTGGAAAAGGGGACGCCAGGTGCCGTTCGGGGTGGAAAAGGAAACGCCAGGTGCCGTGCACGGTGGAAAAGGGGATGCCAGGTGCCGTGCGCGGTGGAAAAGGGGATGCCAGGTGCCGTGCGCGGTGGAAAAGGGAATGCTAGGTGCTGTGCGGGGTGGAAAAGGGGACGCCAGGTGCTGTGCGGGGTGGAAAAGGAAACGCCAGATGCCGTGCGCGGTGGAAAAGGGAACGCCAGGTGCCGTGCGGGGTGGAAAACGGGACGCCAGGTGCTGTGTGCGGTGGAAAAGGGAACGCCAGGTGCTGTGTGCGGTGGAAAAGGGAACGCCAGGTGCTGTGTGCGGTGGAAAAGGGAACGCCAGGTGCCGTGCGCGGTGGAAAAGGGGACGCCAGGTGCTGTGCGGGGTGGAAAGGGAACGCCAGGTGCCGTGCGCGGTGGAAAAGGGAACGCCAGGTGCCGTGCGGGGTGGAAAACGGGACGCCAGGTGCTGTGTGCGGTGGAAAAGGGAACGCCAGGTGCCGTGCGCAGTGGAAAAGGAAACGCCAGATGCCGTGCGGGGTGGAAAACGGGACGCCAGGTGCTGTGTGCGGTGGAAAAGGGAACGCCAGGTGCCGTGCGCGGTGGAAAAGGGAACGCCAGGTGCCGTGCGTGGTGGAAAAGGGGACGCCAGGTGCCGTGCGTGGTGGAAAAGGGGACGCCAGGTGCCGTGCGGGGTGGATAAGGGGACGCCAGATGCCGTGCGCGGTGGAAAAGCAAACGCCAGGTGCCGTGCATGGTGGAAAAGGGGACGCCAGGTGCCGTGCGTGGTGGAAAAGGAAACGCCAGGTGCCGTGCGTGGTGGAAAAGGGGACGCCAGGTGCCGTGCCGGGTGGATAAGGGGACGCCAGGTGCCGTGCGTGGTGGAAAAGCAAACGCCAGGTGCCGTGCGTGGTGGAAAAGGGGACGCCAGGTGCCGTGCCAGGTGGATAAGGGGACGCCAGGTGCCGTGCGTGGTGGATAATGGGACGCCAGGTGCCGTGCGTGGTGGAAAAGGGGGACGCCAGGCATCAGGGGGCAGAAAAACTGCGAAGGGCATCAGGGATGCCAGATCGTCAAGTAAGGAATTAGCATGTCCCATTTTAAATGTTTGGTTGGACTGGGCCCAGGTTCAAACCACCGACCTCCCTGACCTACAGGGAGCGGATGTTCCATGACACCACCGAGTCTGTTTGAAGGTAAATATCCAATTCTAGTTTAACTTCCACTACCTTTCCAGAGGGACCATCCCATGCATTAAGCACTCCGAGTCGAACACCTCGTCCAAACTCTCCACTTCTTTCCTCTCAGGCCATGTCCTCTGGTCCCCTCTCAGGCCATGTCCTCTGGTCCCCTCTCAGGCCATGTCCTCTGGTCCCCTCTCAGGCCATGTCCTCTGGTCCCCTCTCAGGCCATGTCCTCTGGTCCCCTCTCAGGCCATGTCCTCTGGTCCCCTCTCAGGCCATGTCCTCTGGTCCCCTCTCAGGCCATGTCCTCTGGTCCCCTCTCAGGCCATGTCCTCTGGTCCCCTCTCAGGCCATGTCCTCTGGTCCCCTCTCAGGCCATGTCCTCTGGTCCCCTCTCAGGCCATGTCCTCTGGTCCCCTCTCAGGCCATGTCCTCTGGTCCCCTCTCAGGCCATGTCCTCTGGTCTCCTCTCAGGCCATGTCCTCTGGTCCCCTCTCAGGCCATGTCCCCTGGTCCCCTCTCAGTCCGTGTCCCCTGGTCCCCTCACACTCCATTCTAATGAAACTTTCTGCACCTATTCCGTCTCCCCCCTTCATCATGTTCAACATCTCCATAAGATCCTGTCCAAATCGCCTCCTTTTTCCATGTAATAAATCCCACCTCCTGCAGTCGCTTCGTCGAGCTGTGAAACAGAATTTTAATATTTAAAGGACGTGAAGGAAACTAAAAAACAAATCTCCTCATTAACTAGTGACTTCGTTCGTTTACCAATTACCTTCTTCACTTCAAACCGCTTCTTCCCTCCTGAAGTCGCCGACGAAGAGGTTGGAGCATCGACTTCCATCGCTGCAGCCATTCTCCAGACTCCAGTTAATAGTTGTACTGACTTTGATTTAAAATAATAACTTGTAACGCACCAACCACTGTAAATTCTGATTCGAGGTTACTTCAAACAACGCTTCTCAACTCCAAAGGCCTTCCTTCCGTTTAATCCACAATTTCTGTATTTAATTTACTTGACGCGTTCGCACAGTCCGGAAAGATGTACAACTCGGGTTCTAAAGTTTATTATTACCTCAGCGATTACATAACGTATTAATGTTTAAAAAGGCGCAAAATATTGGACTTCTCAAGGGCAGTGCCCACCCGAGCTAGCATTTCTCTGTTATACACCTCAAAACAACATCAGGACATCGAGTTCAGGAAAAAGGGAATTGGTGACCGTAAAACAAAGGAGAAAAAACATGATATCTGAAAAAGATAATAACTATCACTGTTGTGGCTTTACAGTAAAATGTTACTCTTGTCACACACGACACACACACACACACACACACACACACACACACACACACACACACACACACACACACACGACACACCACACACAACACACCACACACACACACACACCACACACACACACACACGACACACACACACACACACACGACACACACACACACACACACACACACACACACACACACACACACACACACACACACACACACACACACACACAGACACACACACACACACACACACACACACACGACACACACACACACACACACACACACACACACACACACACACACACACACACACACACACACACACACACACACACACACACACACACACACACATCGTGACACTAATATTGTTGGATCTCACGACCGTCCGCCAGGGGGGGCAATTCTGGAAGATGTGATGACGTGACTCAGATATTTGAGTATTAACAATTTACAGGCAAATATCGGAAAACAAGGATTATAATTTAAATTTACATCTTTACTATAATTCACAGACCGGTGTTTGCGGGTTTGTTTGTGGGTTTGTTTGTGGGTTTGTTTGTGTGTTTGTTTGCGTGTTTGTTTGTGGGTTTGTTTGTGTGTTTGTTTGTGTGTTTGTTTGTGGGTTTGTTTATGGGTTTGTTTGTGTGTTTGTTTAAGGGTTTGTGTGTGGGTTTGTTTGTGTGTTTGTTTATGGGCTTGTTTGTGGGTTTGTTTGTGGGTTTGCTTGTGTGTTTGTTTGCGTGTTTGTGGGTTTGTTTGTGGGTTTGTTTATGGGTTTGTTTGTGTGTTTCTTTGCGGGTTTGTTTGTGTGTTTGTTTGCGTGTTTGTTTGTGGGTTTGTTTATGGGTTTGTTTGTGTGTTTGTTTGTGGGTTTGTTTATGGGTTTGTTTGTGTGTTTGTTTATGGGTTTGTTTGTGGGTTTGTTTGTGTGTTTGTTTATGGGTTTGTTTGTGGGTTTGTTTGTGGGTTTGTTTGTGTGTTTGTTTGCGTGTTTGTGGGTTTGTTTGTGGGTTTGTTTATGGGTTTGTTTGTGTGTTTGTTTGCGGGTTTGTTTGTGTGTTTGTTTGCGTGTTTGTTTGTGGGTTTGTTTGTGGGTTTGTTTGTGGGTTTGTTTGCGTGTTTGTTTATGGGTTTGTTTGTGGGTTTGTTTGTGGGTTTGTTTGTGGGTTTGTTTGTGGGTTTGTTTGCGTGTTTGTTTATGGGTTTGTTTGTGGGTTTGTTTGTGGGTTTGTTTGTGTGTTTGTTTGCGTGTTTGTTTGCGTGTTTGTTTGTGGGTTTGTTTGCGTGTTTGTTTATGGGTTTGTTTGTGGGTTTGTTTGTGGGTTTGTTTGTGTGTTTGTTTGCGTGTTTGTTTGTGGGTTTGTTTGTGGGTTTGTTTATGGGTTTGTTTGTGTGTTTGTTTGTGGGTTTGTTTGTGGGTTTGTTTATGGGTTTGTTTGTATGTTTGTTTGTGGGTTTGTTTGTGTGTTTGTTTATGGGTTTGTTTGTGGGTTTGTTTGTGGGTTTGTTTGTGTGTTTGTTTGCGTGTTTGTTTGTGGGTTTGTTTATGGGTTTGTTTGTTTGTGTGTTTGTTTGTGTGTTTGTTTGTGTGTTTGTTTATGGGTTTGTTTGTGTGTTTGTTTGTGGGTTTGTTTGTGGGTTTGTTTATGGGTTTGTTTGCGTGTTTGTTTGTGGGTTTGTTTGTGTGTTTGTTTGTGTGTTTGTTTGTGGGTTTGTTTGTGTGTTTGTTTGCGTGTTTGTTTGTGTGTTTGTTTGTGGGTTTGTTTGCGTGTTTGTTTGCGTGTTTGTTTGTGTGTTTGTTTGTGTGTTTGTTTGTGTGTTTGTTTGTGTGTTTGTTTGTGTGTTTGTTTGTGGGTTTGTTTGTGTGTTTGTTTGTGTGTTTGTTTGTGGGTTTGTTTGCGTGTTTGTTTGTGGGTTTGTTTGTGGGTTTGTTTGTGTGTTTGTTTGCGTGTTTGTTTGTGTAATTGATTGTGGGCTTGATTGCGTGTTTGTTTGTGTGTTTAATTGTGTGTTTGTTTGCGTGTTTGTTTGTGGGTTTGTTTGCGTGTTTGTTTGTGTGTTTGTTTGTGGGTTTGTTTGCGTGTTTGTTTCTGGGTTTGTTTGTGTGTTTGTTTGTGGGTTTGTTTGTGTGTTTGTTTGTGGGCTTGCTTGCGTGTTTGTTTGTGGGTTCGTTTGTGGATTTGTTTGCGTGTTTGTTTGTGTGTTTGTTTGAGTGTTTGTTTGTGGGTTTGTTTGCGCGTTTGTTTGTGTGTTTGTTTGTGGGTTTGTTTGCGTGTTTGTTTGTGTGTTTGTGTGTTTGTTTGTGTGTTTGTTTGTGGGTTTGTTTGCGTGTTTGTTTGCGTGTTTGTTTGTGTGTTTGTTTGTGTGTTTGTTTGTGGGTTTGTTCGCGTGTTTGTTTTGTGCTGTATCATGTGATTGGGATTTCGTATATCATGACTCGCCCACTCGGGATGACAGTGATGTACATCCGGACGCACAATAAAGCGGAGTTACTGCTAACACTCTTGCTTCCCATGTTCCGCTGCACCTCGGACACCACATATTTGTGTGTTTGTTTGTGTGTTTGTTTGCGGGTTTATTTGCGGGTGCGGTGGAAAAGGGAACGCCAGGTGCTGTGTGCGGTGGAAAAGGGAACGCCAGGTGCTGTGTGCGGTGGAAAAGGGAACGCCAGGTGCCGTGCGCGGTGGAAAAGGGGACGCCAGGTGCTGTGCGGGGTGGAAAGGGAACGCCAGGTGCCGTGCGCGGTGGAAAAGGGAACGCCAGGTGCCGTGCGGGGTGGAAAACGGGACGCCAGGTGCTGTGTGCGGTGGAAAAGGGAACGCCAGGTGCCGTGCGCAGTGGAAAAGGAAACGCCAGATGCCGTGCGGGGTGGAAAACGGGACGCCAGGTGCTGTGTGCGGTGGAAAAGGGAACGCCAGGTGCCGTGCGCGGTGGAAAAGGGAACGCCAGGTGCCGTGCGTGGTGGAAAAGGGGACGCCAGGTGCCGTGCGTGGTGGAAAAGGGGACGCCAGGTGCCGTGCGGGGTGGATAAGGGGACGCCAGATGCCGTGCGCGGTGGAAAAGCAAACGCCAGGTGCCGTGCATGGTGGAAAAGGGGACGCCAGGTGCCGTGCGTGGTGGAAAAGGAAACGCCAGGTGCCGTGCGTGGTGGAAAAGGGGACGCCAGGTGCCGTGCCGGGTGGATAAGGGGACGCCAGGTGCCGTGCGTGGTGGAAAAGCAAACGCCAGGTGCCGTGCGTGGTGGAAAAGGGGACGCCAGGTGCTGTGCCAGGTGGATAAGGGGACGCCAGGTGCCGTGCGTGGTGGATAATGGGACGCCAGGTGCCGTGCGTGGTGGAAAAGGGGGACGCCAGGCATCAGGGGGCAGAAAAACTGCGAAGGGCATCAGGGATGCCAGATCGTCAAGTAAGGAATTAGCATGTCCCATTTTAAATGTTTGGTTGGACTGGGCCCAGGTTCAAACCACCGACCTCCCTGACCTACAGGGAGCGGATGTTCCATGACACCACCGAGTCTGTTTGAAGGTAAATATCCAATTCTAGTTTAACTTCCACTACCTTTCCAGAGGGACCATCCCATGCATTAAGCACTCCGAGTCGAACACCTCGTCCAAACTCTCCACTTCTTTCCTCTCAGGCCATGTC